>NW_027172400.1:0-266900 GCF_018151085.1 Drosophila tropicalis | reverse complement strand
GTAAAAAAGTTAATTCGAATAATTTTTTTTTTAAGTAAATAGGGGCTGCTGAGCTTAAATATGAACTCAGAAAAAATATAGAAGCTTTAGTTTACCTGGAAGGTGAGAAAACATAAATAAGTGCCTCAAGGCATGCTTGGGGCTTTGAGGGTAAAAAAGTAGTTTCCAAATAAATTGAATTTTTTTTTTAATTTTTGTTTTATTTTATTTGATTAAATAATTTTTTTGTTGCTATGATACTCAGCAAAACAATTTTTGTTGGCCGAGCAGCATAAATGCAGGTTGCATTTTGTGCAAATGCACTGCGTTTGGGAAGTTTTGCAGTGCTTGCAACTTCTTTTTCCCGTAATGCGATCCAACCACTCTGGAAAATGATTGAAATGGTCAAACCTCAAGTCCTTTATTGGGTGATTTGATTTTTGGCCTTGTTTGAGTTGTGACTGCAATGGATGCCGAGAAATTGGCGACAGCAAAGTCTGTGATGGCGACCGACTTGATCGCGCAGACAAAGATGAAGATGGTGAAGGTAAATTGTTCTTCATGAGTGGACGACCTGGCAAGTTTTTGACTGGTAGCCCACTAGACCCGCAGCAATAGATTCGCGGAAATCCGGAAGTTCAATGAATTTCTCGCTGCTCATGGTTTCCTTTTTGGATTCGTCTATATAGGATGTAGGCGTTTGTTGTTGCCATATCTACTAAATGGTAGAAAATTCGGGTTGCAGCATCGTGAGTTTTACTTCTTATATGGTATCGTCCCATAAGCCCATCCATCAGATCCACGCCTCCCATATGAGCGTTATATTCCCGTATAACTTGTGGGCAGTCAATTTCTACATTGTGCTTCGACTTTCTGTCGTAACGAGCTGCCTTTGGTGTTCCTCCTTGAGTATTTGAACTTATAAACGGCTTAACGCCCACATAGGTCGATAATAAGCGAACCACTTTGTTGTCTTTCCACAGTACGTTACTAACATCCACTCCATATGAGGAACCCACGTACTCAACTGAAAAACCTCTTGGCTTTTCCTTGATGGCACTATCGTTTGGGAGCTTGCAGTTTGGTATCCGATTTACCCGAACCGTTCCCAAACTATAAATCCCTTTTGCCCGAAGGTATACCATCAAAGGCAGCGATGTGTAAAAATTGTCAAAATATATTATATGATGTTTGAAACTTTCAACAGTTTTCGTCAAGCGTACAACTATGTTGGCTGACGCACCGATATCAGGGTAACCAGGTAATATCGCATTATCACCTGCGCCGCTATATACTTCAAATCGGTAGGCATATCCAAAAGAATCACATAGGACAAATAATTTAATACTCCACTTGTGTGGTTTATTGGGCATGTATTGCCGCAAATGGTGCTTCATTTTTGTGCTGCACATTTGTTCGTCAACGCATAATCGAGCTTGCTTAGGCACGGAGTCAAATCTTTCATTCAAAATGTCAATAACTCGTAGCCAGGCTCACCCTTTTTGATTCGCTTACTCTCGTCACACAATGAGAAGTATTTCTTAATTGCTTCAAATTTGCTACGGGTCATACAGGTTTGTATGGGTGCAAATGCATTTTGCCCCCAGTAACTTTTCAAATTAGGGTAGCGATATATAGACATGTAAATTAAAATTCCTATATAGTGATGAATATCTTCCGTTGTTATCTTAAACTTGTTGGCAATATTGTCCTTTAAGGCTGCGCGCATTGTTTCCTTGACGATTATACTTATAATGTCCGAGTTTAAAAAATAACAAAATAGTTGAAACGGAGTTTTCAGATCAGTTATTTTGGATGGCAACGAAGAGTCGCCTTGAAAAGCAACATTGTTTATGTGCAATTGCATAGATTGCTGTCGCCACATAACTTTACTAGGTTCCTTTATAATTGATTCGATACCTATTCATAAATAAATTAATGAGTTGTATTACAAATCAAAGTAATGATTTGCTTACCAAGCCCATTAAAACCACCAGAAGACGGTAAAGATACAGGTGTTGCTCCTTCAATAACTGGCAATGGTGATCGAGGCCTCTTACGAGTTTTTCGGGAAGGCTCATGGCTCTGCACAGTATTTTCATTGTTTTCAATATTACTGCACATTAAGGATACAGTAGAGACATCTTCTAATGCAGTGTTAAGTGCCTCTGCCACGTCTTCATCCTCGTCGTCACTCGACATGTCTACATCCGACGGGACTGATTCGAACAACTCCAGCAGTTGTTCATCCGTCAAATCAGATCATTTATAGCGAGCTCTCAAAGCCATTATTCAATCTCTATTAAAAAAATTCAACAATAAATAAAAATCACACACAAATTACACAAGAAGTGCAAGCAGTTGTGAAATAGATGCTAGCAACAAATTTTGCCGTGGAGCCCCAAAAGTGCCTCAAGGCAGTTATCACTTTTACGATGCTACAAAGCAGAACTTTAACATATTCGCACATATTAAACTTTATTTAAATAGCACATTAACTTACCTTTCACAAAAAAAAATATTGAGTTCAATTGGTTGTATAAATTCACTTTTATCAACACAGCAAAAGACAATGTGCAGAAGCTGAAATTTTTGGCGCGAAGTAACACATGATTCGATAATATGTTTATCAAAGCATCGATAAAAGTTTCCGAGCGCTTTACAACATTGGCAGTGCTTTTTGGCAGTTATTTTTAAAAGTTCAACAATTTTTAAATTAACTAAAAGCTCTTAGTTATTTTTTTAAAAATAAAAATAAAATACGTGCCTTGAGGCATTCTTACGTCCTAGAGGGTTAAGCTGGGATCGCAATGTCAATTTGCCTTCGTATTCTAGTAGACTTCTCTTGATTAACCTTCCATCCCTAACTAACCGTAGAATTATGCTTGGTGTCATTTTTATGCACAAGCTCCTAATTGGTGATATCGACTCGCCTGAGTTATTAGCTCAGGTGAATCTGTCGGTACCATGTAGACGGAGTAGACATCCTTTGATACCTTTATCCCTTAGTCGTTGTTCTTCTAACTATGCTATGCATAAACCTTTTAGGGTCCTCTGCTCTGATTACAACCTTCTATTCCCTGTAATCGGCTCAGAGTTTTCTATTAATATGCTTAAAACATCTATCCTATCCCATTTAGCTAATAGATAGCTGTAGTATTATTTGTTTGTCTGTTTTTTCTATTGTGTATTTGTCCACGCGATCGTGCCGTGCGTTATACGGCTGCACCCCTCGGTCGGTCGGGTGGGAGGTGGGCAGTTATCTTCTTGGGCTCGCGCGTAACAGGCTATGTCCTGGTGTCGTAGGGGCCACTTGAACGTACTGCGCATAGTATCGTCAACGTCCGCTAGAGTATTTGGGTTACTTGGCCAATTCTGCCGGTATCACGCCTAAAGCAGCTCATCTTAAGGCGATACGAGATTTGCCCATACCAAGGAATAGCAAGGAATTTGAGCGCTGCTTAGGTTTATTCTCATACTTCCGCCGATTTGTACGTGGTTTCGCCAAGATTGCATATCCGATGTCCCGATTGTTGAGAAAAATACCCCTTACGTCTTCCCCGAGGAATGCCTCGAATCCTTCCGAGCCCTGAAGTCGAAACTAATCGAATTACCCATGTTATCTATCTACAGCCCGAAGGTTGAAACAGAGTTACACTGTGACGCTAGCTTAACTGGTCTCGGAGCAGTGCTCCTCCAGAAACAAACCGACGGTAAATTGCACCCAGTGTTCTACTTCTCTAAAATAGACTCCGCTGCCGAATCGAAACCACACAGTTATGAACTGGTTATGAATGATAAATCAAGTCATACGAATAGTGCATGAGAAGCTTGGCCATATGGCCACTGAGAAGTGTTGTGCACAAATCAAGAAGTACTACTGGTTTCCATGTATGAAGTCTTACGTCAACAATTATATTAAAAACTGCCTCAAGTGCCGCTTCCGCTCAAGACAACCGCATCACGCTACACAGTATTCCGAAAGTGCCCCTGCCGTTTGATACCATTCATATTCATCATCCATACGCTCTAAAAAAAAATACCTTCTGGTTGTCATTGACGCGTTCACTAAATTTGTGAAGCTGTACCCTGCAGCCACTACTAATTCGCGTGAAGTATGTCAGACGTTAAAATCTCAGTATTTCGCGAATTACAGTAGACCCCGACGAATTATCAGTGACCGCGGTACCTGCTTTACTTCTTCCGAATTCGCAGAATTTCTAAGGGCCAACAATATAATCAATGTGCAAAATGCCACTGCCTCACCCCCTGGCCAACGGCGTGGTCGAGCGGGTTAACCGTGTCTTGGGCCCTATGCTAGGTAAATTGACGGAACCTGTGGACCACGCGGATTGGGTCCAACAACTGCCGAACATAGAGTTCGCATTGAATAACTCCGTCCATTCCACAACGAAATTTGCCACTTCCGTACTCCTATTCGGGGTGGAACAACGAGGTGTTGGTTGGGTGTGTAAGATGCCAGTTATTTAGGAATCATGTTAAATGTTTACACATATCTCGATGTTAGTATTTCTAAGTATCGATTGTTGGTATTTCTAAGTATCGATTGTTAATATTTCTAAGTATCGATTGTTAGCATTTTAAGTATCAATGGTATTAAGGCATATATCGGTATGCAACCGAAGGCCACACTGAAGCGTGGCTTCCTACTTCTTCCGGCAACCACCAAACGAGACAGACATCCAGCTGCTCATCGGAATTTAGAATCTTTTGCCATCGAAACTTACAAATCTATTTTTCAGAAAATAAATACAAGTTTACAGGTGAGAGAACGGCGGAAGTCGATGCCTCAGAGGTAGACGTCCGGAGATTGGCCTTCCGTAACATTGTCAAGTCTCAAGAACATAATGCTGAATATTACGCGGACAAACAATTAAAAATATGATTAACTACAGCTAATTATGAGCTAAATGTGCTAAAATAGAAGTTTTCACAAGGGAAAGAGAGGCTTCTGATCTAATTACGGGATACAGAAGATTGTAATCAGAACATAGGACTCGAAAAGGTTCATGCAAAGAATAGTTAGAGCTACAGTGTTTTAAGGATAGAGGAATAAAATTTCTAGTAGGTCTACGGGGTACAGATAGGTTTAACTGGTTCAATAGCTCAGGAGAGTCTATTTCACCTATTAAAAGTTTATGAATAAAGATAGCACCAAGCATTACTCTACGATTAATTAAAGAAGGAAGATTGATTAAAAAGAAGGCTACTGGAGTATGATGGCAAATTGATAGTAGCCACTTAATGACAGTAGCCACTTAATGTTATTATTTACCCCTTTTGTAAGCAACTAGAATCGAGGTCGATTCCTTGTCAGGACGGCCGAGTTGTAAGATGTCAGTTATTTAGGAATTCTGTTAAATGTTCACCCAAATATCGGAGCTAGTATTTTAAGTATCGATTGTTAGTAGTAAGTTAGTATTTTAAGTATCGATTGTTAGTATTAAGTTGCCTATGGAAAATTTCGGTATGCGGCCTAAGGCCACACTGGAGAGTTCCTCCTTCTTCTTCCGGCAACGATACAACGAGACAGACGCACTAGCTGCGCAGCTAAAAATAAATCTTTTGCCATCGTTATAACTATATTTTTCAGAAAATAAATACAACTTTACAAAAGCAATAATATATATCTTCGTTTAAATTTTTTCCCGAATATTTTCGTTAAACCTAATTGTTCCCATACTCTATCACGGAAATGATTGGTTTATGGTAACTTAAATATGAAATGTATGTTTGTGATTAGATGTGGGTTAAAAAACGTGAAAAAACTGCATCTATAATTGTGTTATATCTTGTTGTAGATTCTGCAGGATTACTGCTCATTGTTAAATTTAATTCTTCGAAAATAAAAGTTTTCGGCGCAGACTTTTCATCTGCAAAATTGACATTGAAGTCTCCAGCCAAAATCAGTGGGAGTTTATGAAAATTTTGTCCAAGTAGACGAGAACCTTCCTCAGTATACTCCAGAAGTGTTCGGTGGATGAACAAAATTATATCCTCAAATCTATTACCCGGCGATATGTAAAGGACTACTATAACTAGTTCAGTACCGTAATCCATCCTGCATTGGGCGGCACAAATGTCCCCGATACTTGAACTTCGCAACAATGAATCTGTATTACTCCTCATGATTATATTCATATCTGCGGTGACAATTACCATTGGGTAACTGTATCATTTCGATTTTCATAGATTGCTAGTAATAGATTATTACTCATTTCACAAACGACATCTGTTAAGTCGAGTCTATGACTTTGCAAACTCTGGCAGTTGAATGTATATAACGAAATTCCATTTTTATTATTGAGGACATTCGCCATCACGTCAACCATAGTCTCCAAAGTTTTAAATGACAATCTTTGATTACACAATTTGTATGAAAAAATGGGCTGACTTTGTTGGGCAAAAACAAGCTTCAAAAACACGGCTCAATGAAGATTGAATGCCAGAATCGTTGGAGTTCTATTTGGAATATGCTTGTTATAGTCCCGATACCCAATAGCGTAACGTTTTCGAGAAAATTGTCAAAATGTAGGGAAAACAGCGGGTAAATATGTTTCCAACATTTCGCCGCTCAAGCATCGCTGAGATAGGGGGATCAGGCAAATACAGGTTCGCTTAAATAGGGGGTTTGGTATAGTGGTACGACTGCACCAATAAATTGTGATTTTAGTTAATAAGAATTTTTGACAAATAAGATTCAAGATATAATATATACATAAGAACCGCGTGTTTAGTTGTTTTTTCGTAGCCAAGAGACCAAGACAAGAGTAAGTGAAGTGTAAAATAACCTGAAATTACCTGCAAAATTAAAAGCTTACGCTTGACCTAACTTGAGGATTAAATTTATTTCAAAGGCACTCTAGCTAGATGACTCATTGAAATAGCAACAAATCTTTTTAATTTCTATTGGAAATTAAATTTACTCTTACGTAAAGAATTTTGAGCAAATTCTTTAATTCCTACGGTGTAGTAGAGCTACGGAGACCTAAAGAGGAGGGACTTACACAAATCTCAAGGAAACAACAAATTTAAATTTTACAACGTGTAAAATTACGTATAGACATGGCAACGACTGGAAATGTGGTCTGCGCCAGGAGCCGGCCAACCAGGAAATGCTCACATGCTCCAGGTGTGCATCTCAATTCCACTGCACCTGCTGCGGATCGAAAAACAGTGCCACCTCGAGTTCATGGATGTGCGAGACATGTCGCCACGTGTCTGATGAAGGCGAACATAACATCGAAACTGAATCACATTTCAAGGTTAACCACCCTGGTAAGAAATATCAGCACGGAGAAGCGAAGGACCGTCTACAACATGCTGCTGGAATACATCGATACATAATGACGACTGATGATAGTGCCACCAACACTCCACGGGCAACGAGTAAGCCAATGGCATAACATCACAACAAGCTGCTCGACAATCAATGCCGAGGGAATTACTAGTTTCAAAAGAAGATCCAAGAGAATGCCCACTTTTTATTAGCACCTATGTATATCGATACAGCAACGAGAAGAATGCTATGCGTCTGCAGAGATGTCTAAAAGGTAGGGCCCTTGAAGCCGTGCGAGACAGCTTACTGTTCCCAGAAATGCTGCCGAGCGTTATATGTACTTTGAGAATGTACTTTGGACGCTCTGAACACATAATAAAACAGTTGATGGAGAATGTTCGAAATTTTCCTCCTCCAAAAAGCAAGCTAGAACCGCTGATCGAGTTTGCATTCACGGTGAAAAATATGTGCGCTACCATTAGGGCAAGCAAACTAGATGCGCACCTGAACAACCCTACATTATTACAAGAGCTTATCAAGAAGACGGGACCTGATATGATGCTTAACTGGGCCCTACATTCACAATTCATTCATGAAGAGGCGAGTCGTGTATCCACGCCCAACATATTATGCAAAGGACACCACAAACCAGTATCTTGCGAAAAGTTGTTGGGATGTCAGTCGAAGCCAGGTGGAACGCGATAACTAACCATCTCCTATGTGCTCAGTGCCTCAAAAACCACACTAGAGTCGCGTAGGTTGCGACATAAATGGCTGCAAAGCAAAACATCATCGTCTTGTTCACAAAGAGGTGACGGAAAGCGTCCTGCACAATCATCGTGGGTTACTAACCAACCAGCCAGAATGCTATGTTCGAATCGTTCCAGTCGCATTTATGGATGACTGATCGACTCTAACACTTGTAGAAGAAAAATTGGCTGATGCGCTCGAAGTAAAGGTTTCGCCAATCCCCTAAGCATTAGATGGACCGGCGATGTTAGTCGGCAGGAACCGGAGTCCCAGCTTGAACTTGAGAATCTCAAAACAAGGACTGGGTAATAAATTATTTAAAGTAAATAAAGTCTGTACAGTTAAGTCCATTGGTCTTCAGCCGAGACGATGATAGCAGATAGGTTAAAACAGGGATATCCGCATTTAAAAAACTTGCATATCCCGAGCTTTATTAACGCAATGCCACAAATGATAATTGGCAGTAATAATCCTAATCTGATAGCTTCGCTAAAGGCCAAGGGAAAATGGCAGCTACCAATAGCTGCAAAAACGAGACTAGGATGGACTATATATGGTGGATCGGGACGATCTGGGGGTGGACTCAACCTGCATCGGTGTCAATGCGATCTGGATTTGCATGAGATGGTTAAAAAACATTTGCTAACGGAGAAAAAATCACCGCCGATATTTACCAAGTCCCCTGGTGAAGAGCGATCTCTACAGATTCTGGAGGACACTGTTAGTTACAGCTCGCGAACGTACACCACGGGATTGCTTTGGAAAGATGGTCCCCGTGTATTTCCAAATAGCCTGCCGGTAGCAAAACTACGACTCTTATGCATGCAAAAGAAAATGGCAGCAGACCCTCCTTTTGCAAATGAGCTACATAGTCAAATACAAAACTTGACAGAGGAAGAAGTCGTGGAAAAAGCCGAAAATGCATGGTACTTGCCCATTTTTACTGTACGAAATCCACATAAACCTGTGGGACGCGGCAGCTCAATCATCGGGAGTAGCCCTAAATGACTTTCTTCTAAAGGGACCCGATTTTCTCGTGCCCTTGAGAGCAATTGGCGTGAGCGTTGACATCGCCGAAATGTTCCATCGAATAGCAGTAAGAGAAGAAGACGCTAAAGCACAACGATTCCTATCAGGAATCGAAAACCAAATGTATGTATTTTAAATTGTTTTAACATGCCCATACCAAACTATCTCGCTCAATCTAAAAACACACGATCACTTTAACGCCTCCACTAGCCAACGGCCAATTTTGAACTTATGGATCGCGTAGTAAAATACGTTCATACGCATATTTTGCATAGTCCGATTTCAATCAAATTTGGTAGTTTGGTAGAAATTGATAAGATTAATTAGAATACCGAATTTAATTGCGATAGTCGAAAAATTACATGAGGTAATCGGTTTTTTGTAAATTATGGAGCCGGAAGTGGGCGTGGCAAAATATGAAAATATATATACTCTGCGAGCATACTAAGCCAGTGTACATACTAAATTTGGGGACTTAAGCTTTTTTGTTTAATTTTCGGGGGCGGAAATCGGCGTGGCAAAATTTTTAAATAGCCAGTATCTGCGCGTCTGTTAAGCAAGTCTACATACCAAATTTAATGTCGGTAGCTGTCGTAGTTTTTAAGAAAATTAGTTTTATGTAAATTCCGAGGGCGGAAGTGGGCGTGGAAAAATGTTTGAACAATTAGTTTCTGCGCGCTAACTAAGCGAGTATATAAACCAAATTTGATGTCCCCAGCTGTTATACTTTTTAAGAAAAACAGTTTTATGTGATTTCTGGGGGCGTAAGTGGGCGTGGCCGAAATTCCAATTAACTCTATACATCTCTCTAGCTCTAGTTCTTATAGCCTCCGAGATCTCCGTGTTCATACAGACGGACGGACGGACGGACAGACGGACATGGCTAGATCGACTCGGCTGTTGATCCTGATCAAGAACCTATAAATTACTTTATAGGGTCGGAGAAGCTTTCTTCTGCCTGTTACATACATTTTGGCGACTTTAATATACCATTTCACATTCATTTTGTCACAGGCAGAACAGGAAACCAACGACTCAGTTAGAGTTGGAAAAATTGGACCACGCCCGAAGAATAATATCCAGGGCTGCGTAGCATGCACGTACTACCGGCCTCAGTTCTTTAAACAACTCATGGGCGTCTTATCTGAGCATCGGATATCTCAGGAATAGACCCTTTCTCGACGCCGGAGTAGGCTATTGTGGACCATTCTGGATCCATCATAAAGTTCGAGGAAAACGTCCCGACAATGCTTACATTGCAGTATTTCTATGCTTTGCAAGAAAGACCTGTCCACCTCCTCATTTGTGGGTGCGCTTTAGCGCTTCATTGGGCGCAGAGGAAGATACCAGACATTATATTGCGACAACAAACAAACTCAGACCATCCCAACGACTTGACAGCTATCTATTAATTGGAGAACCATTAGTAGCCCAACCAAATGCAGAGCCATAAACACAACGATCGATTCCAGAGCAATGGGAATTAGTGCAACGGCTTAAGCCTAAATTTTGGACACAATGGTCTCAAGAGCACCTACAAGAATTGCAGGGTACATCCAAATGGAAAAAACCATATAACAATGTCAAAGAAGGCATGATAGTAATTCTTAAGCAGTGGCCGATTGGACTAATTGTTAAATTATATCCGGGCCTGGATGGATACGTCCGTGTGGTGGACATTAAAACAGCCAGAGGCATCAACAAGCGGGCTATCCATAAATTGGCTCCCTTGCTTAGACAGACGGCGATAAAACGTAAAATCGAGACAGATGACACAGAAGCTAATTCCCAAGAAGACCCTGGTATCGAGGAAACTGCAGAAACTGAGACAAAAAGACGTTTGTCGCTAGCTCTGCCACCGTTGGCAATGACGATCTGCCTAATTCTGTTGTTACTTCCTATAGCATTTGCTCAAAGGACTAACATAAACAGATTCAACTCCAAACCAGGCAAATATTATGAAAGTCAATTCAGACCTACGGACAGGAAATTATCTCTTTCAAATGGAACGCCAATGACAATCGCCGTTAGATATAATTGGCAACATTGTGAATGGCTTATCAATAAGACATAACCAAGGTCCAGGATAGTGCGGTAAAGGCAATGCAAGATGACAGTGACTGCAAGGAATTTGCAACGAATTCAAACCGAAAATTCCCAAGTATTTACAGATGCCTCTCATAGCAAAATAAGCCCGTTCTTATTATCACCAGGCCAGCTTTGGGAACATCTGAATCAACTTAAGAGACATCTTCCGTTTCCCTCGAGTGGACTGTATTTGCACAAAAAACCCTTTTTTTTTTTTTCTTGTAACTTATATTATGTCTCATTCACACATTATGCTTGCATTTACATATGTAGGGAGATAACTTTGAATTTCGTAGATTTATTTAAATACATACATATGTGTTAATTTTTGAATTTTTCTATTGGGAAAAAAATATATTGGAATAGGCGAATAAATATGGCGCCTTATACTTCGCATATATATATGCCAAAATGCGAGAAGAATCTTGAAGCGGGCAAACAAATATGTCGCCTTATGTACTGGACACATATATATGTACGAAAAAAATTGGGGACCAAAATTTTCTCTCCTTTGAGGAGCGTTCAATGAAAGACCTTAGTATTTCTTGAATTAATTAAATGTTTATTTATTTATATATAAATAGGCACTAGCACATAAACCAGTGACTCAAGGTTGTCGCAACCAACATATAAATTGGGTGGACTTCGGAGTGGGATTAAAAGGTAGAGATGGGGGCCAAAGACACAGCGATGTACACCCGATGTAACTACAATTAGTATCAGATCTTACTAAGAATAATGCATTTCTTTTATAGTAAAAATAGAGAGCTCACCAATGCATAGTTCGACATATTGTTAGGTCAGAAAAATACGTCTTTATTGATAATCGCTAACCATAACAGCTTAATTAACTAGGTCTTTATTGTTACTGCTGACCATATCAGATCTACTTATGACTGATGAGCCATCCATATCTATATCGGGTTACATACCTTTTACATACTTATTTTGACATACATTTCCATTTGTTCTATATTAAATATAATTGTCTTAGTGTTATATTATTTTATATAATCTGTAGTAGGCCCAGTGTCCAAAGCAAAAAAAACAGTGGTATTGCAACCACTGTTTCAGCACCGGTATAACTATTAATATAGATTCCTCACTCTCTGATTTCATAAAGCGTCTCTCGCTCTGCCTTGCAAGCGAAGATGCTCTCTTTATTGTTGAATATTTAACTACTCTGTCTGCGAGCAGAGAGTCAGTTCGTAAGCAATATTCAAACTGATCAGATCAAATAAATAAAGCAACGAGCAGTTAGTATTATTTATACTACCATAATATCAGAAGTGGTTCAAAAATCCATAAAATGTCGGAAGATTTAAACAAAATTTCTACAAGCCTAAAAGTTGGCGTTGGGAATGGACACCAAGGGTTCCAAGACGGAGCTAATAAGCAGACTATTGGAAATTCCGGAGGATGTACGGGGAGGCCTTCCAGTAGCTCCAATACCAAAAGTCGATGCCATCGTATGTACAAGCAGCGTTGGTGCAAAGTCACAACAACAACAACAAATGAGACAATTGGAGTCTCAAACCCTACAGCAACAACATGATGAAATAACCGAAAGTACAGTTATGTTAGAGGGACTACGCAACGAAATAAAAGAAGCCAAGCGACGCCATGCAAGGGCGAGACAGCAATAGATGCGTCGACGCCATGCAAATTGCGTGACTGCAATAGACGGGTTGGTAGAAAATTATGAGAAAGAAATGTTAGACATCAATTTATTAGACAATGCAAAAGAATGTATACAACATCGGTGATAGTGTTGGATTTTAGGACTCGATGCAGAACAGACCAGAGAATCCAGATTTTAAATGTGAAACGAATATAACTTTTGAAAATACGAAACCCTTTAGTTGTTCATAAAAGGTTACCATACACGGAAAAAGAGAAATTACAGATATTAATAGATGATTATTTAAAAGAAGGGATTATAGAACCCAGTAATTCAGCATATGCATCGCCGATAGTTTTGGTCAAAAAGAAAACAGGGGATTTGCGCCTATGTATAGACTTTAGAAAATTGAAGAAAAGTATGGCTCAAGAAACCTATCCATTACCATTAATAGACGATCTCCTGGATCGCTTAACACAAAAAGAAAGTATTCACAAAATTGGATTTAAAAAATGGATATTTTCATGTGTTCATGGGCAAGGAGTCGGTTAAATTTACATCGTTTGTAACACCATTAGGCCAGTATGAATTTCTTAGGATGCCAATGGGATTAAAAAATGCACCGCATGTGTTTCAACGGTTTATAAACAGCATTTTTGATAACATGATTAGGGAAAACAAAATTATTTTATATATGGATGATATAATGATTGCCAGCAAAAATATTGAGGAACATTTAGAAACGTTAAAAGAAGTATTCAAGAGATTAGTGCGGAACAAATTAGAGCTTAGAATGGACAAATGCGAAAATGGACAGATGCACAGAAGAGGAAATACAGGCGGATGAAAAGGGTTTAGAAGCAATAAAAAATTATCCAGTGCCAGTCAAGACACAAGCAGTTCACAGCTTTTAGGCTTGTGTTCCTATTTTAGGAGATTCATTAAAGATTTTTTAATAGAAGCCAAACCGTTGTATGATTTATTAAAGAAGGATAAACAGTTTGAATTTGGGAAAAATGAGTTGAATTGTTTTTAAATTTAAAAAAGAAATTGATGAAAGCACCTGTATTGGCTATCTATAATCCTAACGATGAAATTGAATTACACTGTGATGCCAGTGCTTTAGGGTTTGGAGCAGTTCTGCTTCAAAGAAAAAGGATAATCGGCTACACCCAATTTCTTATTTTTCCAAACGCACTACAGTAACTGAGGCGAAATTCCACAGTTTTGAGCTAGAAACACTGGCAATAATATATGCGTTTCGCAGGTTTAGAATTTATGTCCAAGGAAAACGTTTTAGAATACTAACTTTGACTTTGACTTTGAATAAAGTTGAGATTAATCCAAGAATTGCTAGATGGGCGTTAGAATTACAGGAATACTGTTACGAGCTAGTGCATGCGTTGAATAGATGCACAAAGATTATGATCACAGCAGCTAACAGTTTTAAAACAAATTTAGTCATTTGCCAATCAAAATATGAAAATATTCAGAGTATAAAAAAATGTTTAGAAGAAAGGGAACACAAACTGTTAGAAATGCGGAATGGTATATTATATAGGAAAACAAATGATAGAAAGGTTGTTTTTTATGTACCGGAAGATATGGAAGAGCAAGTATTATATAAATATCACGACAAATTAGGGCATATTGGCAGGGACAAAATGATAAAATCAATTTAGCGGACCTTGTACGTTCAAGTGGCCCCTACGACACCAGGACATAGCCTGCTATGCGCGAGCCCATGCAGATAACTGCCCACCACCCACCCGACCGACCGAGGGGTGTAGAAGTATAACGCACGGCACGAATCGCGTCTACAAATACACAATAGAAAAAACAGACAAACAAATAATACTATAGCTATCTATTAACTAAATGGGATAGGATAGATGTTTTAAGCATATAAATAGAAAACTCTGAGCTGATTACAGGGAATAGAAGGTTGTAATCAGAGCAGAGGACCCTAAAAGTTTCATGCATAGCATAGTTAGAAGAACAACGACTAAGGGATAAAGGTATCAAAGGATGTCTTCTCCGTCTACATGGTACCGACAGATTCACCTGAGCTAATAACTCAGGCGAGTCGATATCACCAATTAGGAGCTTGTGCATAAAAATGACACCAAGCATAATTCTACGGTTAGTTAGGGAAGGAAGGTTAATCAAGAGGAGTCTACTAGAATACGAAGGCAAATTGACATTGCGATCCCAGCTTAAGCCACGAAGAGCAAATAGCAAGAACTGCTTTTGAACGGATTCAAGTCTAATCTGGTGCGACTCATATTGAGGTGACCAAATGCAAGATCCATACTCTAAAATAGGACGGACAAGCGAAGTAAAAAGAACTTTAGTTGTATAGGGGTCATCAAATTCTTTTGACCATCTTTTAATGAAACCCAGGACACGCATGGCCTTTGCGACCGTGGTGGAAATATGGGTGTTAAAATTTAACTTATGGTCCATAAGTACGCCCAAATCATTTATATTATTTAAACGTTCTAAAGGGCTATTGTTTAGAAAATAAGTGACCAGTTGAGGAGAGTTACGGAAAAAGTCATTACCTTACATTTGGTAGTGTTAAGATTTAGTAGATTAAACTGGCACCAGGATTGAAAGTTTTTAAGATCAGCTTGTAGCCGACTAAGTGAATCTGTATCTTTATGAGTAAGACAAAGCTTGGCATCGTCAGCATACATAAGCACACGCGAATGAACAATGACTGATGGAAGATCGTTAATGAATAGTGTGAAGAGCAGAGGGCCAAGATGACTACCTTGAGGTACACCAGAAGTCACAGGAATGGAAGCGGAAAAAGAAGACTTAAAAAGTACCTTCTGTTTTCTATTTGTTAAATATACACGAACCCAAGAAAAGAAAAGGGGTGGAAACCCAATGTCGCTCAGCTTAGAAAGTAATAGGGTATGATTAACGGAATCAAAGGCTTTGCTAAAGTCAGTATATATTACATCAGTTTGTTTACCATTTTTAAACCCCTTGATAATTACTGATGTAAATTCTAAAAGGTTAGTGGTTGTAGATCTACGTTTCACAAACCCATGTTGGGATGGCGAAATAATAGAGCTGCAAAAATGTTGCAATTGAGAAGTTATAATTTTCTCAAAAGCTTTCGGAATAGCGGACAACCCCTATAGTTAGTGGCTTCGGACTTTTTGCCATTTTTATGCAGATGAATGATATACGACTCCTTCCAAATAGATGGAAAAGAGGAAGATTCGACAGACAATAGAAACAATTTTAAAATGGGTTTGCACAGAACCTGAGTACGCATCCAGGAAGACCATCTGGCCCCGGAGAATAATTAGGTTTAACTAGTTTAAGTTCGCTAAGAAAAGAACTTTCATCAATCACTGGATTAAAAATGCAATTAGCTTGAGGAATAGGTTGTTTTGAAAAAATTCGCAAACATATCGGCAATTGCCTGATCAGTGCTCGCTTTTTTATTTTGAAAAGACATAAAAGATGGTTGCACAGAGGTCTTACGTTTAGAATTTACAAAATTATAAAATTGTTTAGGTTCAAGAACAAAACCGAAGCTTACACCGCTGAAGATAATTCTTATAGCATTGTGTATTAAGCATCATGAATTTTGAACGAGTGACTGTATACAGAGCATAATCTTTCAAATTGGATAACTCACGAGAGAACTAGGGAGGTTTGTTAAGCCGCTCCAGCCTACCAAGAGGCACACAAATATCAAAGAGTGAATTCAGAGTATCATAGAAAAACGAACTGCTGAGTTCATATTTCTACAATTGTACAGATAAGACCAATCGGTAGTAGCAATGTTTTCATTAAGGCTGGCAAAGTCAGTCTTACGAAAGCAACTCATTTGAACCAAGTAATGCTGAAAGCAAGGGCAAATTAATTTTTAAATTTAATGTAGGATGAAATTTGTCTTCTGGAAGAACAAATGGTTCGATCCTAGAGACCTCACAATAATAAGAATCCAATACAAAAATAAGATCTAACGATTTTCTTTTTTAGAATTTAAGACAGGATTGACTTGGGATAAAGATAAGCCTAGAAGGCCATGAATAAAGTCATGTGACAAAGAGG
Organism: Drosophila tropicalis; assembly: GCF_018151085.1. Classification (NCBI taxonomy): domain Eukaryota; kingdom Metazoa; phylum Arthropoda; class Insecta; order Diptera; family Drosophilidae; genus Drosophila; species Drosophila tropicalis. The sequence continues at coordinate 250,053 of NW_027172400.1, read as the reverse complement.
GCAGCAACGTGGTAGATTCATCTGTTAGTGCCCATGCTAAAGCGGGTAAATTAAAATCACCTACAACTATGAGCAAGTCTTGACTGGAAACTAAAGAGGAGACAAACTGAATTGCCTCTAAATGATACCATGTCTGACAATGGTGGAATATAGGAAAAAGTAATTGTTGCCGCCGAAATCCACTAACTGCCCAGCAGACCCGACGCAGCCACCAATGGGTTAACCCATATCACTCATTCTCTTTCATTTTCATACTTATACTTAAGCGCCAGCCTACGTGCTGGGAAATTAACCGTTGCATCTTGCGCTTTAAGCTTACATGTTAGGTTCTATGCTTGTTACTAAGCGGCGGACAGAACAGTTTGGTTACAACCGCGAGTAAGGGCGATTAATTTATAGCGGCTCAACTACCGACTCGCTCGCTCACCATACACACACCCACTTAGCCTACCATTAGCATAAGAAAACACGTGGAAGAAATAAATGAAGTATCACGTGAAAAGTGAAGTGTTTCTTGTGGGCCCGCTAAAACATCGAACCTTAGCGCCAAACTCAACAATTCTATAAATTACGCCAGGAATTAATTCTATAATTAATTCTATAAATTATGCCAGGAATTAATTCTATAATTAATTCTATAAACTATAGGCCATGAATTAATTACATAAGTTAATTCTACAGATTAATTCTATATATTAATCTAACAGTGGTAAACCACTAAAGGAACCGAAAAGGTTAATTATTTAACTCAACTCGACGGGTCAACCCACGGTTCTACAAGTAAATCATATAGAGGTTAACCTCGATGATTGCATAACCAATCACTAAATTGTGATACATACATAACCTCAACGGTCAACCGTTTACGACCTACATACATACATAGGTCACGTAACTAATCAACGTCGCTTAAAAGTATAAACTCATTGGTAAACCATGGCAACAAAAGACTTATCAAGTGGAATATATCATTGCAAGAAATGCATGCAGGAAGACAGTGACCGCATGGTGCAATGCAATCGATGCTGTTCCTGGTATCATTTCGACTGCGCTGGAGTAATAGACGAGAAATCTGAGAACAGCTGGAACTGCGACTGCGTCAACGTGTCAACGGAAGTCATCACAACCATATTGAGCAACGCATTGCAGAACCTCGGAAATACCACACGAGCAGGCGAACCTCAGGCTACTTCGTCACCAGCAAAACCAACGGGGCCGCTACAAGAACCGGATCGGGACTTTGGACTATGCCCTCCAAAAAATATTCCAGGACACAGCTAGGACAGCTGTTCCTATTTTTACTTCTGCCAAACAAAAAGCGATGGTCACACACTCAGCTGTGCGTGACACGTGGCATTACGATCACGAGGCACCGCAGCTGCCGTTCCTAACCTCAAACAACACGCGTGCTACGACACGCGAACAACCGCACACCTAAGTGCTACGCCGATGGCACCCTGGAATTTTACGAATACTCAAAACAGGGCTGCATCGTACTATCCAGAAAATAAAGTGCGAATGGACGTAGACCTAAACACAGCAATGCCAAGCGCGGCACAACTTGCAGCCCGTCAAGCGATACCGAAAGAGCTTCCAACATTTGATGGCAATCCTCAGAACTGGCCTCTATTCTACAGTAGTTTTCAGACAAGTACGGAAATCGCTGGGTATACGAATGCAGAAAATCTTATGCGGCTGCAAGCTAGCCTAAAGGGAAAAGCACGTGAGTTAGTTCAATCCAAACTCCTTTTACCCGCAATGGTCCCTGAAATCATACAAACATTACGTATGTGTTTCGGTCGGCCAGAGCATATTTTGCACAACTTACTGGAAAAAACGCGGCAACTACCCGCAATAAAAGATAAGCTTGAACCACTTATCGAATACGCACTGTGTGTACGAAACATCTACTCAACGATGGAAGCATGTGGACTCACAGGTTACATGCAGAACCCAATGCTCGTACAAGAGCTACTAGAGAAACTCCCCACACAACTGAAGCTGCAGTGGGCAATGTTTCCCAAAGACACTAAGATACCATCAATGGAATCTTTTAGCAAATGGATCTACGACATAGCTGAAGCAGCAAGCCAGGTAACATCACCGCTTTACCATAAGAAGAGCGGAAGCCTAAATCATCACACAGAGGCACCTGAAGAGCAGGTCAAGGAAATTACGTGCGTCGTATGTAACGAACCTGGGCACAAAATACACAGCTGCCCATCGTTCAAAGCCACGCCACATCAACAAAAGATTTCTTTTCTGAAAAATCACAAGCTCTGCCAACAATGCCTAAACCGTCATCACCAAAAGTGCCAACGTGAGAAGGTTTGCGGCATACGAGGCTGCCGAAGCAAACATCACCCATTGATCCACGAGATGCAGCCAATACCAGAGGCTGCGAAATCCAGCAGCCCAAACAGGCCAGCTATGGTCACCAACGTGCATACGCCGGAGGGCAAGCACACCCAGCGATCCAGAGAGTCTGGCTCAACATATTTCCGTGTCATTCCAATACAAATCATCAATAAAACGAAAGTCACTAACACTTTTGCATTTCTAGATGAGGGATCGGCACTAACGCTCATCGACAACAAGGTCTTTAAGCAGCTCGGCTTAAAAAGGCGTTCCAGATCCACTGTGCCTAAAATGGACCAACGATACAACACGCGAAGAAAATGCATCGGAACGTGTCACGCTTACGGTTGCCAATCCACATAATGGCAATCAATTCTACTTGGAAGAGGTTCACAGTGTAGATACCCTGGATCTACCTGTACAGTCTATCGACATAAGGGCTCTCGCCAAAGAATTCCCCCACCTAGCGGGACTACCGATAGCATCATACACCAACGCACGCCCAAGCATCCTAATCGGCACAAATAACTGGAACCTCGCCGTACCCCTTAAAATCAAAGAGGGGGCATGGCACCAACCAATAGCGTCAAAGACGCGACTGGGATGGGCACTACAAAGCTCCACGCGATCAAGGGCCACTAGAGCTAATGTGAGCGTTCACATGTGTGGATGCAGGGACGCAGACGCTAAGCTACATGAGATCATCAAACAAGCGTTCTCATTAGACGCTACCACAGCAAAACCGCTATCATCACCAGAAGAAACTCAAGCTTTAACCAGACTTGAATCTACTACCTCCCTTAAGAATGGCAGGTACGAGGTCGGCCTAATGTGGAAAGACCCTGAAGTTTCATTACCCGATAGCTACGCAAACGCACTAAAACGGCTTAAATGCCTACAAAAGCAATTTTCCCGACAACCACAGTTGAAGGAGCAAATCACCAAACAAATCGAGAACCTCGTCGAAAAGGGCTATGCTCGCATGCTGACGCCGGAGGAAATAGCTGCACCAAACAGACGGACATGGTATCTACCAACCTTCATAACTAAAAATCCAAACAAACCAGAGAAGGTCCGGCTTGTATGGGACGCAGCCGCCCAATCTGGCGGCAAGGCCCTGAATGACTACATCTGGAGTGGCCCAGATCTCCTCAACTCCCTGTTTGACCTCTTGCTCTCATTCCGAGTGGGACGAGTGGCGATCTGTGGCGATATTGCCGAGATGTTCCATCAGATCCGAGTGAAACCAGCAGACACCCATGCGCAAAGGTTTCTGTGGTCCGACAGCAAATCCGAGAGGCAAGAGCCTAACGTCTATGTTATGGAAGCGCTTACTTTCGGAATCAATTGCGCACCCTGCATTGCACACTTTATTCGCGACAAAAATGCAGATCGATTCTGCCAACAGTACCCTCAAGCAGCACAAGCCGTCAAGGACTACCACTACGTGGATGATTTTATATACAGTGGCGACGACTACGTGGAAGTCGGAAACATCGCAACTCAAGTCAGAGATATCCATGCAGCAGGTGGTTTCCACATACGCAATTGGTCTTCGAACTCAAAGGAGGTCCTTCGAATACTAAAGAGCGATTCGCTGCTCCCCGAAGCTGTCGAAATTACCGCCACGGAAAAGGTACTCGGCTTATACTGGGTGCCGAACTCCGACGTATTCACATTCATCTGCAAGTTCGCCAGGTTGAAGCGCAACGTTTTGGACAGCGACAAAACACCAACCAAACGCGAGCTCTTGCAAGTACTTATGTCAATGTACGACCCACTCGGCTTCATCTCATGCTTTACAATAGAGCTCAAAATCCTACTGCAAGAAGTCTGGAGAAGCGGCATTGGCTGGGACACTGGTTTGCCCGACGCATTGTTGCCCAAATGGATACGATGGAAACGGATCCTTACAACAATCGCCGGATTGACCATCCCGAGATGTTACTTCGACAGCAGCGATCAAGTCCATGATGTCCAGTTACACACGTTCGTTGACGCCAGCGAATTGGCATACGCAGCAGTCTGCTACCTTCGGATACGCCAGGGGAAAAGAACCTACCTCAGCTTCGTGGCCTCCAAGGCGAAAGTGGCACCGTTGAGTCCACTATCTATACCAAGGATGGAACTGCAGGCCGCAGTGATCGGAGCAAAGCTGAGTAACCGAATCCAACGCAATCCAAGTTTGTCAATTAATTCGAGTTGTTATTGGTCCGACTCAAAGACTGTTCTCAAATGGCTTCGTATGGATCCACGAAAGTTTCAGCAATTCGTCATGCACCGCGTTGGCGAAATACTGGAATTCACAAACGTTAGCCAATGGAACTGGGTTCCAACCAACCTTAACCCTGCAGATCTTGCTACTAAAACACACAACGCCAATAAACATGAAACTTGGCTACACGGTCCGGACTATTTGCTGCAGGATCAACACGAGTGGCCAAAATGCGATGATTTGGGGCCACCAAACAATGCTGAAGTCAGGCACAACATACTCTTCATCGACAATGCGCCGATGGAGCTAAAACTTAACGCGGAATATTTTTCCGACTGGCGCAGGCTATATCGAGCTTTAGCGCGCTTTATTCTCTATATTGAGAAACTGAAAGCAAAACAAGCAAAGGCATCGCCACCTACAGAGGTGTCTTACGAGATGATTCAGCAGGCACGCACACTCCTACTGCGGCATGCGCAGTCATCTGAATTCAACCCAGAAATTCGCAACTTAACGAGAGGTAAACCTTTAAAAACAAATTCTAAACTCATATGTTTGAATATCTTCCTAGACGAAAACCAGCTCCTACGTACCCGAGGGCGAGCAGAAAACCTAAACGGCCAAAACCAAATACTGCTCCCATATGGGCACCACATTACTCGGCTCATAGTGAACTGGTATCATCAGGAAATGCACCACACATCCCATGAGACGTGTATTAACAGGATTCGCGGCATGTTTTACATACCACGCCTACGAGTCTTATACAAAGGCATGCGGAAGTCTTGCCAACGCTGTAAAAATGAGAGCGCCATGCCTGATCCACCGCAAATGGCTCCCTTGCCCATTGCCAGGCTGGCTGCCTACCAACGTCCCTTCACTTACGTCGGTATCGACTACTTCGGGCCCTTCTTGGTCGCTGTAGGACGGCGAAGCGAAAAAAGATGGGGAGTTATTTTCACCTGCCTAACCATACGGGCGGTGCATATAGAACTGGCGTGCTCTCTGGACACTGCATCGTGCATAATGTGCATCCGAAACTTCATCAATCGGCGCGGGACCCCAAGAGAAATTTACAGCGACAATGGCACTAACTTCAAAGCTGCCGAAAAGATTATCTGTGACAAAGCGCAGACGATCAACTTCAACGCCGTGCAACCGGCGTTCGATGACATCAAATGGAAATTTAATCCACCAGCCGCTCCTCATATGGGGGAGCATGGGAGCGACTTGTTCGTTCCGTCAAGACTGTACTCTACGCAATCTGCCCAGCGAGAAAATTCACCAGTGAAGGCCTACAAAGTGCACTATGGGAAGTGGAATTTATCCTAAACTCCAGACCCCTTACTTTTGTCTCTCTGGACAGCAAAGACGACGAGGCTATCACCCCTAACCATCTACTACTAGGATCAGCAAGCGGCTATAAACCAGTCTTCAAAACCACACACACCGTACAGCACATGTGGCAAGCTGTTCAAGAATTCGCCGATCAATTCTGGCGACGATGGGTACGCGAATACGTTCCAGATTTAGCCAGGCGAGGAAAATGGTTTACGAAGAGACCACCAATAGCAGCTGGAGGCGTCGTTGTAATATTGGACGAGACTCTGCCCCGAAATAGATGGCCAAAAGGTATAGTCGAGCAAACAATCCTGGCCAGAGACAACCAGGTGCGTCGAGTGATCATCAGAACCGCCAATGGGACTCTTCAACGGCCCGTGGCTAAAGTAGCTGTATTAGACGTCGGCTGTAATGGAGCAAAGCAACCCCATGAAGAGAGCAGCTTTACTGGGGGGGGGAATGTTGCCGCCGAAATCCACTAACTGCCCAGCAGACCCGACGCAGCCACCAATGGGTTAACCCATATCACTCATTCTCTTTCATTTTCATACTTATACTTAAGCGCCAGCCTACGTGCTGGGAAATTAACCGTTGCATCTTGCGCTTTAAGCTTACATGTTAGGTTCTATGCTTGTTACTAAGCGGCGGACAGAACAGTTTGGTTACAACCGCGAGTAAGGGCGATTAATTTATAGCGGCTCAACTACCGACTCGCTCGCTCACCATACACACACCCACTTAGCCTACCATTAGCATAAGAAAACACGTGGAAGAAATAAATGAAGTATCACGTGAAAAGTGAAGTGTTTCTTGTGGGCCCGCTAAAACATCGAACCTTAGCACCAAACTCAACAGTAATGAAAGCATTAAAAGATTTAAAATTTACTTTAACACCGACAAACTCAATCTCCTGGGTACTAGAAAATTGAATCATTTCAGATGATAAAGCAGCATCAACAGCTATCAGAACGCCACCACCTATACGAGAAATCCGGTCACGTCTGAATATAGAAAAGTTTGTGGAAAAAACCGATGCATCAGCAATATCAGGTTTTAGCCACGTCTCTGTAAAAGCTAGAATGTTATGTTCAAAAGAAAGACTATCTACATAGAGATTAGAAAGTTTACATTTCAGTCCTCTAACGTTCTGGTAACCCAGGTTAAGGGACGAAGCTAGTTTTTTGACACACCAGCAGATGCTGATGTGGCAGGAATAGTATTAGTTGTTGTTGTTGGCAAGCGAATCGGTTTCCGATTTTTCTTTTCACAGTATATTCCTTAACTAGTATATGTTTTGGCCAAAAATCTTCTCGACATATAGTGTCGAAGATATTGGCAGAAACACTAATTTTAAAGGACGAAATGTCCCGAGAATAAGAAAATTTAAACGTTAACTTTCTTCCGAATATAGGCTATTACATCATCAGATGTGACAACAGGGTCTAGCCTAGAAACAAATATATGTTTCTTTGGTGGTATGCCAACGAGAGGCCGCGGTCCCGAAGCGTCAGCCGCAGCAGTAACGTTAGACAAGTCACCCACTGCAGCAGTCAACTTGTTTACGGGGGCCGCGATACTTTTAGAACTATCGGCAATTTCCACTACAATAGGCATCGTTTTTAAGAGATCATTCCCAGGTAATACCGGTAATTCCTTACTAATAGCATTCACAACCGGGCTCTTAAACGAAATCAATTGCTGTACATTAGGAGTGGACGATGCATGAGTCCGGTCGGGGACGATAAGAGACGATGGCGGATCTACAGATACAGAAACACCCCAAGGACTGGTCCTTTTACGTTTCGGAGACTCATTCATAAACGATAAACTTCTTAACTGAGTCTCCACCGCAGTAAACTCCGCTTGGAGTTTATTAAAACCTGCTCTTAAAGTGTCAAAACTATCTCTAGTCCGCCTCATGAAAGAGCGCATCTCATTCTCGACCTCCCGGCAAGCATCACATCCATATTTTAAGCCACCACCTTTAGCAATAGACTCCTTGATTCTGCCTGTGTAACCTGCACACTTAACGTGAACCGCATTGTCACACAACCAACAAAGAATATAATCATGGGGGGTCAACCGCATTAGTGGCAACTATGCAATTATTTTTTGAGCAGACAACCATTTTATCAAAAAGTTCAATTTAATTAAAAAAGAAAATACAAAAAATAGAAAATAAAAATTCTAAGGGTAAAAATTCTGTGCATAAGAATATACTGACCAGTTCTGACACAAGGGTTAATGTGCAGAGTAAGCCTTCACAACTAAAGAATAAAAAGAGATGAAAGCACAAAAACAAAAAAAAATAATCACAGAGTCTCGGGTAGGCAAAAGACGAGAGCGCAAATCAATCAAGAATAGGAAAGAGCGGGAGAGCGCGTAAAATTAAACTCAGGCAACAACAATTTGTACGCAAGAGCGCGAGAGTTAGTTAAAACGGTAAAGACACAAATGCAAAAGAGATAAGCAAAACAACAACACCGCTAATGCAAGTATTGTTGTAAGTTTTGATTTTATTTAAATTTAAACAAAAGGGACAGCAAGAATTCGCGAAATGAAAATAAAATTTGGATGTTGAAATTAGTATTAAGTAAACCGATAATGAATTTACAAGATATGTAAAAGTATTTAATCGCGAAAAAAAAAAAAATTGATAAGCGCAAAAAAAACACACGTCCGTCCTCTGCAACAAGTGAAAGTTTTTGATAGGAATAGGAAGAGGATACTGGTTTCCGAATATGAAGGAAAAGACAATAAAACATATAAGAAATTGTTTGAAATGTATAGCGTATTCACCGAAAACAGGAAAAGGAGATGGTCTCTTGCATAGTATACCGAAAGGAAATAAGCCCTTTGATACAGTTCACATTGATTATTATAGACCGGTAGATTCAGGAAGATCAAAGAAGCATATTTTATTTGTTGTAGATGCATTTACGAAATTTGTTAGATTATACACCACGAAAACTACAAACACTAAAGAAGTCATTAAAGTATTAGGAGAATATTTTCGATCATATAGTAGACCGAAATGTATAATATCGGATCGAGGCAGTTGTTTTACATCGGGAGAGTTTGAAAATTTCATGAAAAGCGAATATAAAACATATAAAAATAGCTACGGAATCGCCAAAAGCAAATGGACAAGAGGAAAGGATTAAAAGAAGTTTATGACCTATGATTGCAAAACTCACCGAACCTGAGAATGGATTGTATTGGGATGTGGTCATTGAAAAAGTCGAATTTTCGTTAAACAATACACAACATCGTAGCTTCAAAAAATTACCTGCAGAGATGCTTTTTGGTTAAGCACAAAAAGGAGAGGTTAGAGAGGTTGATTTAAAACTTCTTTTAAGAGTTAGACGAAGTGACAAAATTAGATGAAGTCAGTGACAGAAATGTAGAAAATATTAGAAAACAAGCAAATTAAATAAACGGTTAGCTCAGGCCGATAATGAAAAATACTATAACAATAAAAAGAAAGTTACACCGGAATATAAAGAAGGCGATTATACAATGTTTTTTTTTTATCAATTAGTGGACGTTGACGATACTATGCGCAGTACGTTCAAGTGGCCCCTACGACACCAGAACATAGCGCGTTACGCGCGAGCCCAAGCAGATAACTGCCCAAATCCCACCCGACCGACCGAGGGGTGCAGAAGTATAACGCACGGCACGAATTGCGTGCACAAATACACAATAGAAAAAACATACAAACAAATAATAATATAGCTATCTATTAACTAAATGGGATAGGATAGATGTTTTAAGCATATAAATATAAAACTCTGAGCCGATTACTGGGAATAGAAGGTTGTAATCAGAGCAGAGGACCCTAAAAGTTTCATGCATAGCATAGTTAGAAGAACAACGACTAAGGGATAAAGGTATCAAAGGATGTCTACTCCATCTACATGGTACCGACAGATTCACCTGAGCTAATAACTCAGGCGAGTCGATATCATAGTATATATAGTAGATTAAATTGCCACCAGGATTGAAAGTTTTTAAGATCAGCTTGTAGCCGACTAAATGAATCTGTATCTTTATGAGTAAGACAAAGCTTGACATCGTCAGCATACATAAGCACACGCGAATGAACAATGACTGATGGAAGATCGTTAATGAATAGTGTGAAGAGCAGAGGGCCAAGATGACTACCTTAAGGTACACCAGAAGTCACAGGAATGGAAGCGGAAAAAGAAGAATTAAAAAGTACCTTCTGTTTTCTATTTGTTAAATATTCTCGAACCCAAGAAAGGAAAAGGGGTGGAAACCCAATGTCGCTCAGCTTAGAAAGTAATAGGGTATGATTAACGGAATCAAAGGTTTTGCTAAAGTCAGAATATATTACATCAGTTTGTTTACCATTTTTAAACCCCTTGATAATTACTGATGTAAATTCTAAAAGGTTAGTGGTTGTAGATCTACGTTTCACAAACCCATGCTGGGATGGCGAAATAATAAAGCTGCGAAAATGTTGCAATTGAGAAGTTATAATTTTCTCAAAAGTTTTCGGAATAGCGGACAATTTTAAGATACCCCTATAGTTAGAGGCTTCGGACTTTTTGCCATTTTTATGCAGAGAAATGATATACGACTCTTTCCAAATAGATGAAAAAGAGGAAGATTCGACAGACAGTAGAAACAATTTTAAAATGGGTGCGTTTGTACAGAACCTGAGTACACACCCAGGTAGACCATCTGGCCCCGGAGAATAATTAGGTTTAACTAGTTTAAGTTCGCTAAGAAGAGAACTTTCATCAATCACTGGATTAAAAATGCAATTAGCTTGAGGAATAGGTTGTTTTGAAAAAATTCGCAAACATATCGGCAATTGCCTGATCAGTGCTTGCTTTTTTATTTTGAAAAGACATAAAAGATGGTTGCACAGAGGTCTTACGTTTAGAATTTACAAAATTATAAAATTGTTTAGGTTCAGAACAAAACCGAAGCTTACACAGCTGAAGATAATTCTTATAGCATTGTGTATTAAGCATCATGAATTTTGAACGAGCGACTGTATACAGAGCATTATCTGATGAACGACGTGTTTTTTGAAACTTCTTATAATATCGTGTCATCACATTTTTCAAATTGGATAACTCACGAGAGAACCAGGGAGGTTTGTTAAGCCGCTCCAGCCTTCCAAGAGGCACACAAATATCAAAGAGTGAATTCAGAGTGTCATAGAAAAAACGAACAGCTGAGTTCATATCTCTACAATTGCACAGATAAGACCAATCGGTAGTAGCAATGTTTTCATTAAGGCTGGCAAAGTCAGTCTTACGAAAGCACCTAGTTAGAGGTAACTCATTTGAACCAAGTAATGGTGAAAGCAAGGGCAAATCAATTTTTAAATTTAATTTAGGATGAAATTTGTCTTCTGGAAGAACAAATGGTTCGATCCTAGAGACCTCACAATAAGAAGCATCCAATACAAAAATAAGATCTAACGATTTTCTATTAGAATTTAAGACAGGATTGACTTGGGATAAAGATAAGCCTAGAAGGCCATGAATAAAGTGATGTGACAAAGAGGGCAGCAATGTGGTAGATTCATCTGTTAGTGACCATGCTAAAGCGGGTAAATTAAAATCCCCTACAACTATGAGCAAGTCTTGACTGGAAACTAAAGAGGAGACAAACTGAATTGCCTCTAAATGATACCATGTCTGACAATGGTGGAATATAGGAACAAGTAATGAAAGCATTAAAAGATTTAAAATTTACTTTAACACCGACAACCTCAATCTCCTGGGTACTAGAAAATTAAATCATTTCAGATGATAAAGCAGTATCAACAGCTATCAGAAGGCCACCACCTATGCGAGAAATCCGGTCACGTCTGAATATAAAAAAGTTTGTGGAAAAAACCGATGCATCAGCAATATCAGGTTTTAGCCACGTCTCTCTAAAAGCTAGAATGTTACGTTCAAAAGAAAGACTATCTACATAGAGATTAGAAAGTTTAGATTTCAGTCCTCTAACGTTCTGGTAACCCAGGTTAAGGGACGAAGCTAGTTTTTTGACACACCAGCAGATGCTGATGTGGCAGGAATAGTATTAGTTGTTGTTGTTGGCAAGCGAATCGGTTTCCGATTTTTCTTTTTCACAGTATATTCCTTAACTATTATATGTTTTGGCCAAAAATCTTCTCGACATATAGTGTCGAAGATATTGGCAGAAACACTCATTTTAAAGGACGAAATGTCCCGAGAATAAGAAAATATAAACTTTTCCACCGCAATATTCGAGACGTTAACTTTCTTCCGAATGTAGGCTATTACATCATCAGATGTGACAACAGGGTCTAGCCTAGAAACAAATATATGTTTCTTTGGTGGTATGCCAACGAGAGGCCGCGGTCCCGAAGCGTCAGCCGCAGCAGTAACGTTGGACAAGTCACCCACTGCTGCAGTCAACTTGTTTACGGGACCCTCGATACTTTTAGAACTATCGGCAATTTCCATTGGAATGGGTAATTGTCCGGACACATCAGACACTACAATAGGCATCGTTTTTAAGAGATCATTCCCACCGGTGATACCGGTAATTCCTTACTAATAGCATTCACAACCGGGCTCTTAAACGAAATCAATTGCTGTACATTAGGAGTGGACGGAGCATGAGACCAGTCGGGGACGATAAGAGACGATGGCGGATCTACAGATACAGAAACACCCCAAGGACTGGTCCTTTTACGTTTCGGAGACTCATTCATAAGCGATAAACTTCTGAACTGAGTCTCCACCGCAGTAAACTCCGCTTGGAATTTATTAAAACCTGCTCTTAAAGTGTCAAAACTATCTCTAGTCTGCCTCATGAAAGAGCGCATCTCATTCTCGACCTCCCGGCAAGCATCACATCCATATTTTAAGCCACCACCTTTAGCAATAGACTCCTTGATTCTGCCTGTGTAACCTGCACACTTAACGTGAACCGCATTGTCACACAACCAACAAAGAATATAATCATGGGGGTCAACCGCATTAGTGGCAACTATGCAATTATTTTTTGAGCAGACAACCACTTTATCAAAAAGTTCAATTTAATTAAAAAAGGAAATACAAAAAAAAAAAAAAAAAAAATTCTAAGGGTAAAAAATCTGTGTATAAGAATATACTGACCAGTTCTGACACAAGGGTTAATGTGCAGAGTAAGCCTTCACAACTAAGGAATAAAAAGAGATGAAAGCACAAAAACAAAAACACGTATCACAGAGTCGCGGGTAGGCAAAAGACGAGAGCGCAAATCAATCAAGAATAGGAAAGAGCTCTCCCGCGTCAAATTGCACATGCAACAACAATTTGTACAAGAGCGCGAGAGTTAGTTAAAACGGTAAAGACACAAAAGCAAAAGAGATAAGCAAAACAACAACACCGCTAATGCAAGTATTGTTGTAAGTTTTGATTTTATTTAAATTTAAACAAAAGCGACAGCAAGAATTCGCGAAATGAAAATAAAATTTGGATGTTGAAATTAGTATTAATTAAACCGATAATGAATTTACAAGTTATGTAAAAGTATTTAATCGCGAGAAAAAAATAAAAGTTGATAAGCGCAAAAAAAACACGTCCGTCCTCTGCAACGAGTGAAAGTTAAAAGTTAGGTTAAAAATTTTGATAGTACCACAGGAATAACGAGGAAGTTAATACCGAAAAATCAAAGAAGCTAACATCGGCTATGCCGAAGTTTGTATACGCTTGCAGTCCTTGGTAATAATAATTTTACATGTTCAAAATTTGTTTTCTGCAACTCAATTCATCAACATACAAACAAAACAATTTTACTCTCATATTATCACATATGTAAATTTCATAGCATACTCGATTTTTATGAAAATGTTTCTTCTAGTTCTTCTAGAGCTATATGATATAGTGGTCCGATCTTATGGTTTTCATACTTTATTTTTGGCGGGTAATAAAAACCCACGAAAAAAATTTCAGCCCGATAGCTCTTAAGACGGCTGAGTAAAACGCGTACGCACAGACGGACGGACAGACGGACATGGCTATACTCAGCTTCTCACGCTGATCAAGAATATATATACTTTATGGGGTCGGAAACGTCTCCTGTGCGTTACAAACATCTGATCAATTTGATAATACCCTCCGCAAGGGTATAAAAATAAAGGGCCGTATATGATAGCAAAAAGCAGTTAATAAGTGACACAAACGTATTATTTATACTACCATAAATCTAAGCACCAACAAGGAGGAAAAACTAATTATAATCTGGAAATTTGCGCGAAAGTAATTTAAATTTGGTTAAGAAAATCAAGGGAAACAATTATAAGTGTGTCAGTATGGGTACGGATTCTTTAGGCATGTACATGTACTCATACATATAATTCGGAAAAAAATTATTTAGCTTGAAACATGAAATTCCACCGATGCAAAAGGTTCAAGAGGATCTTGGCATCCGGCTCGAAGGACAAATGTTTCGTAGGAGGGCAGAACTTCCTTCTTTTGGGGGCAGCAAATGAATAGATGCAGTTCCTCGTTTTTTCTTCTGGAGGAAGAAAGATCAGCTTTGCGACTCGACGCTTCACAACACCGCGAGCGGTAAGCAGATCGACAACACGGACGTTGCCGTCACTCCCAGGGTACGTTTGGTGGATTCGCCCGAGACGCCATTCATTAAATGGAAGATTGTCGTCCTTGAGTACCACCGCCCAGATCGCCCACTTCAAGATTTCTACAAGGGAATCAGCACTTATTTCGCCTATGTAGCCAGGACGTGCGAAAGTGGTTCGCTGGGACGGAAGGGTGCCCATTAGCTGTGATTGCAGCCTTCTTTTGTAAATCACACAGACTTTGCATGAATTGACCACCGATTTGACTAGATTCCGCAGTCTTGGAATCCAGTATCTCTGTCGGATGAGACGGACTACCAGTTGACTGCCCCCATGCAGAGAGATCTGATGCGTGATGAGCACCAACAGCCGGGAGAGAACGGCATTGTTGCCGAATTAAAAAATTCATTGTGTGTTGAACGTCAAACAAGACGGATGTTTTATTTTACAAAAAAAACTAAAAGTAAATAAACATAAGGAAAAGTTACTCTTTTTAACTGGCGCAGCCTAACGACTTCAGGGACGGGAAAAAGTGCCCCGAAGGAACTTACGTTCATGCATAAGTATCAAAAAAAAAAGTATTTAAATAATGATTAATTATTCATGAATATTTTATTGGTAAAAAACAAAAAAACCAGAGGGCCGGGGCTAACTTTGATCGCGTCAGAAAACAAATTTTGAACATGTAAAATTATTATTACCAAGGACTGCAAGCGTATACAAACTTCGGCATAGCCGATGTTAGCTTCTTTGATTTTTCGGTATTAACTTCCTCGTTATTCCTGTGGTACTATCAAAATTTTTAACCTAACTTTTAACTTTCACTCGTTGCAGAGGACGGACGTGTTTTTTTTGCGCTTATCAACTTTTATTTTTTTCTCGCGATTAAATACTTTTACATAACTTGTAAATTCATTATCGGTTTAATTAATACTAATTTCAACATCCAAATTTTATTTTCATTTCGCGAATTCTTGCTGTCGCTTTTGTTTAAATTTAAATAAAATCAAAACTTACAACAATACTTGCATTAGCGGTGTTGTTGTTTTGCTTATCTCTTTTGCTTTTGTGTCTTTACCGTTTTAACTAACTCTCGCGCTCTTGCGTACAAATTGTTGTTGCATGTGCAATTTGACGCGGGAGAGCTCTTTCCTATTCTTGATTGATTTGCGCTCTCGTCTTTTGCCTACCCGCGACTCTGTGATACGTGTTTTTGTTTTTGTGCTTTCATCTCTTTTTATTCCTTAGTTGTGAAGGCTTACTCTGCACATTAACCCTTGTGTCAGAACTGGTCAGTATATTCTTATACACAGATTTTTTACCTTTAGAATTTTTTTTTTTTCTTCTTCAGTTTTACCAGGGATTATAATGTCGACGACGTATGGAATAGCCGTACCAGCACGGGTTAAATCACGAAAAATGGCATTAACGTGTCTCTGAAATACCCCAGGGGAGTTCGTCAATCCAAAAGGAACTTTTAAAAACTGATACTGTCCGTTGTGTGTAACGAATGGTGAATCTTCGACTCTCTTTTTCAACGTCTACATGGAAAAATACATTCTTTAAATCGATTGTGCTGAAAACCGTTGCTCCTTGTAGCCGATCCAATTGATCTTCAATCAGAGGTAATGGAAAATGGTCTTTTACTATTACCCTGTTTATTCTTCTATAGTCAATGCACAGCCGTGGAGTGCCATCGCGTTTTTTTTACTAATACGACCGGACTGCTGAATTCAGCTCGGATTGTTCTACTATTTCGTCTTTCAGCCACTGATCGACTTGGTGATCGATTATGCACCGTTCAGCAAAAGCGAATCTGCGTGGTCTCGAATAAATTGGACTATCGTCTTTTGAAACAATACGCATTTCAACATTTGTCGATTTTAACTTTTCCGGCTTATAGTTTTTGATAAGTTCGTTCACTTCGCACTTTGTACTTTTCGATGCATTTGAGTCAATGTCAATTTCGTCCTTTTCGACCTTTATTCTCATTACCGAACTTAATTTCGTTTCATCATTATATTTCCCGATTTGTACGCCATCACGATTGATTTTTATTTCGGCTTGCTTACAAAAGTCTTCTCCTAAAATCACTTCAACATCTAGGAATTCAGATGATACCACTAAAAAAACCAAATCAAACTGTTCTTGGCTTACGGAAAGCCTTCCCGTAAACGAACCGATAGGTACCACTCTCTTTTTATCTCCGAAACCGTATAGAACTTTATCAACTCTAGCCAGCTTAGGTTTTTTCAAACGATTATAAATTGTTTCGGTTACGATATTATATTTGCTACCAGTATCAAGCAAGGCTATACACTTTTCATTGTTGATTGACACTTCTTTACACATAAACATATGATCAGCTGATATTTAATTAGTATTACGAACGTCTGTGCTATTTTCAGGCTTTTTATTTGGAAAGTCTTTTGCTATGTGACCAAAATTATTGCAACCAAAACACTTTCTTCCTTTACTCTTATTGTCACAATTCTCAGATATATGTCCTTTTTGCCCACAGTTATAGCATTTTTATACCACTTTCTTTATTTTCGTATTTCATTACACTTTCTTTTTTGATTTGAACGTTCTTAGACTAACTCTTTTGATTACTCGACTTTTCCCGCATTTTTTCATAACATTTTATTTTCTTTTTAAACTCTTTTAGGTTATTAGCATTGTACAATATTGCTTTGTTCATACTCAAGTCATTAATTCCGTCAATTACATACTAAGAGAGCACTGTTCTCTATATTACCCCGTGATGCCATCTCTTTCATTTTCAACAAATATTCTTGAACACTTTCACCTTTCTTTATTTTCCGTTCTGACAATTGCTTATGTAACCCCGCGCTATTTGTTATTGTCTTAAACTCACTTAAAAGTGATTCTTTCAATGTCGACCAATTTTTAATTCCGCGTTCACTCAGAATAAACATTTCAGCAAGTCCTTTTATAGCTCTTATAGCAAAAACAAATTTTTGTAAACTATCCCATTGCATCAAGTCAGCCATATCTTCGAAATCCTCAATCCATACTTCAACTGATAAAGTTTCATCGCCATGGAAAGGTCGTAAAGAGTCCTCAACGTCCCGAAAACTCAAAGCTAACCTCGGTGGTGGCATGTTGACATTCACTGCATTTTGCTTATCAATATTGTTGGCCACGACTGTAGAGTTTGCCCTATTCGTTTTGTTTCGCATGTTTTCGTTTGTTGCAGCTGTTCTAAAATTCGTTTCGTCGCTCACTACCGACAACAATTCGTCTTCGTCTTGCATATTGCCTACATCGCCATCTCTTTCGCACTCATCGTCGTCATCTTCGTTTTGATCATTCTCTGTGTCAAGGTCAGCTAGCAAATTTCCAGCTTGCAAATTGCGAAATAAATGAGAAGTTAGATTCGATTTATCATGCGATAAACCCAAAACGTTACTAATAATCACTAGATCGTTATTTGTTAAGTTCTTTTCCACATAAGACACTTTACTTTTACATAAATCGCTGTTGCAATCAAAGTCAAACCCTTCAAACTTTCTCAATCTTTGGCGATTTGCACGATCGACTTCTTCTTCGTAAATAAACTTGTGAAACAATGTAATATTAGATTTCTTTTCAGTTTTCAGTGCCTCTTGCACATTCCCAAAGTCAAGTTTGCTCATAGTTCTTTCTCTTACGCACACACACTAATATATACATATGTATATATACGTCGTTTGCCACGTCACCACAGTTATCGTCGTATTCAAACACTTTCTCGTCGTTCGTTGAAAATTTTTTACCGTTTATCTGCCGCTTTTTCGTCTTAAGCCGCCACTTTTTCGTCGTTTGATGCTAATTCTTATTCGTTTTCGCGATGTTTTTTTTTTTTTTTCTCGTCGTTTGATTCCACTGTTGCGTCGTTTGGTGTAAGTTTGTCTCTTTCTCACTCACTACTTTTTTATTTCTTTATAAGTTGAGCCATGCCTTCTTTGTAGGTTGAGTCATGCCTATTTTGTAGGTTGAGCCATGCCTATTTTGTAGGTTGAGCCCCCATATTTGTAGGAATTTGTTATATTCACTATATTTATTTGTAGTATTTTAGTTTATTTTAATGTAAAACTATTTATTTGATTATTTTGATTAGATTTAGTTGGAAATTAGTCGTCTTTACTGCTTCGCGTCGTTTCGTCTTTCATCTTTTTTGCAACCGCTCTCGCTCGTCTCTTCGGTTCGACTGCGCGTCTTTAGCTCAATTCGCCTCGCTCAGCAGAGTTGCCAGACCCAATCCCACATTATCACATATGTAAATTTCATAGCATACTCGATTTTTATGAAAATGTTTCTTCTAGTTCTTCTAGAGCTATATTATATAGTGGTCCGATCCTTATGGTTTTCATACTTTATTTTTGGCGGGTAATAAAAACCCACGAAAAAAAATTTCAGCCCGATAGCTCTTAACACGGCTGAGTAAAACGCGTACGCACAGACGGACGGACAGACGGACATGGCTATATCGACTCAGCTTCTCACGCTGATCAAGAATATATATACTTTATGGGGTCGGAAACGTCTACTTCTGTGCGTTACAAACATCTGATCAATTTTATAATATTCTCGCAAGGGTATAAAAAAACAAACTATATATCAATTTTGAAACAACAATAAAGATGTTGAATATACATAAAAGCTTGTCTATTCAAAAAAAAAAAAAATATTTTTTTTTTATTAACAAGGTGTGTCATAGCTTAATCTGGTGAAATTCACGGCTGATGACTGTCCGTCCTTAGTTGGGAACTGCAACGAGCAACAATCTCAGCTAGCTTCAGCACAACCGCGAAATAAACCAACAAATATTTAAACCCATCATTTCATCGCTTGCCACACGGAGGGACAACAATTCGTGCGTCGATAGATTAAAAAAAAAAAAAGGAAAGACACCTTGCTTACACATGTAGCAATATGTTTTAGTATTGTAAGGAAGCTCTGGCTGGGGTACAATTCTCAGTCCCAGAGTCCAGTCTACAGAACATTTATTTGATCTGGAGACCTTGACGAGTATTAGGATAAGGGACCAAGGCCAACTGAAGGGGGGAAAGGGAAGGGAAAGGAGTAGAAGGAGAGTCCAAGAGGAGTAGCAACGACTGATCTCATCTGCCAAGCGAAGCCCGCTTGGCCAAGATCCGTTGCCTCTTGAACTGGGAAAAGGAAGCGTGAAAGGAAATGTTAGTGGGGTTCCTAGACAGGGATGGTGAAGAGGAACTGCAACGACTGATCTTGTCTGCCAAGCGAAGCCCGCTTGGCCGAGATCCGTTGCCTCCTCACCTTGAGTGACGGAGCCTAGGGACCAGCGACTGACTTCGACTGCAGGAGAATAACTCATCCTGCCGAAGTCCGCTGAGCCTTTGGCTCCACTCCACCAATAGTTAAGTGGGCAAGGGAAGGGAAAGGGTATACGAAAGTTCAGTGCCGAATAAGGAAATAATGCCGGGTTAGATTAAGTGATCATGTAATATTTATTAATAATTAATTAATCCTAAACATTTTTGGAAATCTGGGTCCCTACCGCACTCAAGTAGAAATAAAGGGGGACTTTGATCACGGGCTCACCTGTTTCACCTATTCCTGAAGGATCTCTCTCTAGTCTTGGTATTTTTCCTTGGTTGCACTTGTTGGTTTCTCTCACTGTTTCGCAATGCGACGAAGTGATTTTTCCCTAATTCTAGCTCTCGGTTCAAACCCACCCTTGCTCTGCCTACTTATGTCCTAACGGTGAAAACATTCGATGCGTCTTGTGCTTTGGCACGCGTCACGATCGCCGTCTCTCTCTTTCACTTTCAGTTTTCTCATGGTCTCTTTAGCGTCGCCATGCAGCGCAGCGTCCGCAGTCGGGAGGTTGTTCTCTCCGCGACGCGTCGACGCTGCAGCCGCATCAAGACGGTAGTTAGAAAGAGAGAGAGGCGGCGATCGTAAATATTGCCTATCAAAAAAAAGGAATTACAGTTAGTTTTTATGTTGAGGTATTTAATGTGCCCTCCATGGGCGTATGAAAATAAAAGTAACAATACAGAGGGGCCCCACATGGGCGTAGTTAAGCAGCAATGGGAATGTGACTCGTCACACGGTGTCCCTACTTCGACCGGACGAAACGGATCGTGACTCGCCCATGTAGATTGATTTCGATGCGGAACAGATGCTCTTCCGCCCACATGAGGAAGCGGTGGCTTTGACGGCGTCCTTCTTACTGGATTACCGCCACCCGGTCTCGTATCTCAGCGGGCACTCGTCTATCCGGGGGTGTTGACGATCCATTCTGGCGGGGTGATGACCCAATTGGAAGCCGCGGGGGTGGCCTCCGGCACATAAATTGTTGTAGATCGGCGCAAGGGACCTCGCGACGTTAGCCCAAGGCTGGCGTGAGTTGGTGTGGTAGCGGTCTGGTTTGCTGGGGCGAGCACTGGTCGGTGGCGGGACCCAGAGAGTTCCAGAGGCATCTCCTCGTCGACAGGTGGACACTCACGGACCCTGACGGTTGGGGAACTTATCGGCTTATACGCGGAGGCCGCGGGGGCCGCGGAGGGGTGTCCGGCATGGCTACTTCTACGGCTGCCAGAGATGGACGTCTCTCCAGACACTCACAAACGGGCCGCGGAGGGGTGTCCGTTGTGAGTGGAACTGGGTCTGCTCGGGTTTTCGAAGACTCATGTACGGGCCGCGGAGGGGTGTCCGATACACGGTGGGACGGAGAGTGGGACTTGGATCCCTGGTCATCGGCGGCTGGGACTCTGTAGTCCTCCATTGGGACGGCGAGTACTTCATCAGGGTCCGGCCCTAGGTACGGCAGAACGAACATCTCCTCCCGGAAAACGCGCTCTGCCGGCCAGACGAGGGGCTCCGTTTGGGGGAAGCGGGGGGTGACCATGTTTTGTCGATATTGTCCGAGAGCCATATCTGGGGGGCACACGGGTACCGGGACTGATCCAAAGAATGTAGCTGCGGCCGAGACGATCGTCTCTTAGAGGAAGAGACGATACATACAGGCGTCCCTGATGGACGCTCGATAGGGATGTCTGTCGGGGCCAACTCTACGCGGCAAAGCCGGACAGGTTCTTCCGGTGCACTATCGCCTGTGGGGGGGACGGGCATGACAGGGCCATGTTCCCTTTCCCATGCGGCTATCATTTCTTCGACGATCCGGGCTATATCGGCCGCGCGATCGCCGTCGTCTTCTCCCTGCCTTCTGAGTGTACTAACGGGGCCCTATGAGTGCGGTTTACAAAAATGCTATGATTAAAACTAACATACAATGGTTTTAGACAATTCTTGCCTAGCATCGTCGCGAAGAACCCCTTAAAAAGGAGGGGACGGGGTTGGGCAGGCGCACCCACCAACAAGTGGTCCCCCTTGAAAGATCTTTAATCAGTGGCCTCGTGCGGGCCGTGGGAACGCGGTGTCCCGAGGCCGATGTCGTCACTATTGAAGGACTTTAAGTCAGCCAGACCGGCGGTACGTCGTTCACGCCCCTGGGTTTCTTATATTCTAACGACGTTGCTGGAAAGAAACTTGATTATTTTATACGGGCCTTTATACTTAGGCGCCAGTTTGGCATTGAACCCTTCGATGGCATTAGACAGCACATGTTGCTTGAGCATGACCATGCTCCCGATGTTTGGACGCCAGTCGCGTCGCCTCAGGTCGTAGTATTTCTTTTGATTCTGGGTCGCGTTTAGTTGATTCTCGCCTGTTGTTGCTCCACGTTCCAAAACCAACTCAAACCTTTCTTTAACAAACTTGTGAGAGGTTGTACCGTGTCGGAGAAATTGGGTACGAACCGACGATACCAAGAGGCGATACCGAGACATCGAAGTAACTCCTTGACATTGGTTGGGGGCTGAAGGTTGCGGATAGCTGCTACCTTTTCGGGGTCGGTATGGATACCATCCTCACTGACGACATGACCTAGAAATTGGATCCGCTTCTTGAAGAAACGACATTTGTCTCGGTTGATCCTTAAATTTGCTTCTCGTAGACGTCGGAAGACTTCAAGCAAGTGTGAGATGTTCCTTGAGCGTCTTTCCGATTACGATAATATCGTCTAGGTACGCGAAGGCATGTGGTTCCATTTCGGGTCCAATCACACTATCCAAAGCCCTCTGGAACGTGGCGGATGCGGAATGTAAGCCGAAGGGCATGACTTTCCAATGGAATAACCCGCGTCCGGGCACTGTGAAGGCTGTACACTCTCTACTTTTGACCTCTAAGGGTATTTGCCAATATCCGCTCTTTAAATCTAGAGTAGAAATGTACTTTTGCGTTCCTCAATTTCTCTAGGATATGGTGTATATGACGCAAGGGGTATGCGTCACGTACTGACTGAGAGTTCAGTTGTCGAAAGTCTATACACACGCGAGTGTCACCGGTTTTCTTACCTACCAACACGATTGGTGCGCTGTGAGGGCTTTTGGATGGTTCAATACGGTCCTCCTTCAGCAGTGCGTCTACGGTTTCATTGATAATTTGTTGTTGGGCCGGATTACGGGGATAATACCTCTGGTAACGCCGTTGAGACCGTCGAACTTAGTGATTTCCGCGTCAAGAACCGCTTGAAGTTTCGGCTCTAGTGTCTTCTGTTCCATACTGGATGATTGTTCTGGCTTTAAGTCCTCGTCACGGGTCTCAGCTTCTACTGAGGCTAATCGGGCGTCCACCTCGATTAGCGGATCGTTTTTTGCCGCCGGGCTGGCGAAATGGGTTTTTACGGACAGCGTAAGGTGTTGGAGGCGGCAAAACTGGAGCCTGTTTGACATACTGGTTTATTGCTATGCTGAGAGTCAGAGGTCCCAGTTGATTTGTATGAGCATCCGGCTGCGTGTGGTCATCCGCCACTAGGGATGGCTGAATTGTAGAATAGATAACCTCCACAACGTATAGAAGTTCGTATGTTCCACTCCTAGAATAAGGGGATCCATCATCAATGGCATCGCTAACAAGGTCATATGCACGGTCTGTACCCCGAGGCTGATGGTTGCCCTAAGAGAACTTATGATTGCTGCTCGAGTATTATCGGCAAAGTTAATATTAGTATGAATGTCTCGCAGAAGGAACGGAGCGAAGTGCTGAAGAGCCACTTCCTCGTTTATAAAACTCTTGTTCGCTCCTGAATCCAAGGTAGCTACCATTGGTTTTCTATTGACGAAGACATGGAGTTGGATGCGGTCTTTCTTTAGGAGGAGGGGGTTACTGGGCTGAGGTCCTGGTCTGGTCCCTCCGTCTGGCCCAGATTGAGACGGAGGTTTGGCCCGTTTCCCGAACGACGGCAACATTCGATGGTACGTACCCCCCTTAGTGCTCATTGCCAACAGAACAATACACGGGGCTTCGTGCATTCTCGTGCGAAGTGATCAGCTCCCGCACATTTGCGGCAAGCGGTAGTGGTATCTACTAGTGCTTCGGAGAGTTGACATATAGCAGTCCCGTTTAGGCTGGAAGGCGTATGATCCACGGGCTTACTCTGAACGGCGCTACTCCTTTTCCAAGCATGCGCTGAGTCCTCGCTGCCTTGCTCCAATCGAATTGTCTCATAATTTACCACCACTTGGTTAAGCCGGGTAACTTTTGGAAATCATTTCGTCGGGTATACAGCTTGAGTCTGGTAAAAGATTTTCGTAGATCCGGTCGAGTTCCTGCAACGTCGAGTAATGAGCTCTCTTCATCATCAAACGAAGGTCTACTAGATACTCCTTGTATGGTTCCTGATGGCGTTGCTTTCGAGCGCGAATACTATCCTCTAGTTTCTCAAAATAGCGTGGGGGTAGAAAGAACTCTAAGAATTCGGACTTGAAGTCGACCCATGTCATCTACGGATAGCCGCTGGTTTGCCACCAGCTTTCGGCCCGTCCGGTCAATAGGATGGCGATCATCGTTAGGCAGCGTCTCCAAACTCAAACGGTAAGTCGCGGCTCGAGCCTCTATTTGCTCTATGAAATAGATAGGGTCGGTAGATCCGCTAAAGGCAATTCCCCATTTAGTTATACGTTCCACGATCGAGGCATAGCTCCCAGTAGTACGGCCTACCATAGATTCATGGACTCGACTCCGCTCACTGGGCTCGATGTTAATCTTTGAGCCAGCCATGCCGAAAGGTGTCCTTCGGGAGGTAGGCGACGGTGCTCTGGACTGTGGCTTTACATCTAATTTCTTGTCCCCAGCACTAAATTGGGCTTCGATTTCTGCGAGTCGACTCAATACCTCAGGATGATGGTCCTCCCTTGAGGCGAACTCACGGAACCGGTTTCTTAGTTCTTCCACTATTCCACCGGTATCTAATCCGAATTCGTCACAAAGCGACTTCCAATTCGGCTTTGCGACGATGATTTATGAACGCCCATTCCTAGTTATGTTAGTAAAGACTCGGAGTCGTAGTATAAGTGATAACCAGCTTAAGGATCTCAAGTTTGCCCAATAGGTCACGCGATACTGATTGAGGATGGCTACGGTAAACCGATAGACTATGATGTGGACATGCA
This sequence comes from Drosophila tropicalis, assembly GCF_018151085.1. Lineage (NCBI taxonomy): Eukaryota > Metazoa > Arthropoda > Insecta > Diptera > Drosophilidae > Drosophila > Drosophila tropicalis. Next base: position 225,053 of record NW_027172400.1, on the reverse strand, counting down.
ATTTGACCAATGCGTATATGCATATATTATTTTATTTAATTTTTAATAAATTCTGCAAGGGAGGGGTCAGAAAATTATAAAAAATGTATATATGTTTGTTCAAAGAAGAGTAAGAAACGGTGACGCGTAAAGGAGAATTATCGCTGCCGGGGAACTTTCGAGGTGGTTTTTGGTTTAAATATTCTGAACAAAATCTTTGCAATGGCTCAAATGTATATAAAAAAGATCTTGCCTGTTGGTAGAATTCGATCCAGTTTGTTTATTAGAAATAGGTAAATCCTTGAATGTAGAATATAGTTATTGGGGACGTGCTTGATTCTCCCTCGATGTTGTCCAAAGAAAATAAAAGTTTACTCCGATTACTGTCTAGAATATCTTCGAGAAAATAGTGGTCCTTGCTGCCGAATTTTCTGACGTCCTTCGCATTAATCTCCGTTGGGTCCTTGAAGCTTAGTTCAGCTTGGCGATGAATGTCCTTGTCCTATGTCCTCGTTGATCCTTGTCCGGGTGCTGATCCTTGTCCAGTTGTTAATCCTTGTATTGGTGAGTAGTCCTGATAATGATCCTTGTCCAGTTGCTATGATCCTTGTCCGGGTGCTGATCCTTGTCCAGTTGTTAATCCTTGTATTGGTGAGTAGTCCTGATAATGATCCTTGTCCAGTTGCTATCCTTCGGGATTGAAGCAATTTTTCGATGTTTCCTTGTTGAGTTCCAAACACTGACTGACTTTTCCGGTGCGTAGGCTTGGCTTTAAATAGTCCCTTGTGCGTCACTCTTCTGTCTCTTTTCCTCTGCTGCTGTTACCGCTGCTGTGACTTCTGCTGCTGCTTTGGGTGAGAGTGGTGGATTTTTAGGTTACCCATGCCCAGGTCCCGTTCGACTCGTAATGCGGTAGGTTACAACCTCACTAATGGCTCTCTGAGAGAGACTCCTAGACTCGTTCTATGTGCTTCTGGTAACGTTAGCTTTTTTTTTTTTTTTTAATTTTGTTTCAATAAAACTAATTCCTATATGCGACTCTGTCGATGGCTCCGTTGATGACCCTATTGCTAGCTCTGTCGGTAACTCAGTAGCTGACTACATTAATAATTCTCTCCAAACTACGCTGTTAATAAAGTTATTAATCCTGTCGGAAACTCTGTTGATGACTCTGCTGATAATTCGGGTAGCAATCCTGCCGGAGACTGTGCTGATATTCTTTCTTAGCATGACCTGGCTTTGAGCGGGTGTTATAAATATATATATATTATTATATTCCTTTTTTTTTTGAAACTGATTTCCATGAGTGACTGTCGATGGCTCGGTTGATGACTCTATCGTTAGCTCTGTCGGTAGCTCAGTAGTTGACTTCATTTATATATATGACCCGAGACTCTGCCGTTTTTCTCCCATAGCAGGGCATGAATGGTGTGCGTGTCGTATGTAAATATAGATTTTTTTTTTTTTTTTTTAAACTGTTCTCAATAAAACAACAAAAAAAACAATCATGCAAGTCTGCATAAAACAAATGGTTTTCTTTTGCTCATGTGTGTGTAAAGCTGCTTAGGCGATATACCTGTGCATACCCTTCCATACGAATACCCATACGATTGTGTCAATGTCTATGAGTCGCCTCTTAACGCATATGTACGTCACGAGTGAACCAGAAATTCTTATTAAATTGAAAGAAGTGTGTGACATAATTGTCACCCCCCCGACACTTTCAGGCCAATCTCTGCGATTCGTGTCGTCAGCGCACACATACACGAGAGTCAGCGACACTCATACACACTCACACGATCGAATGTAGCATCACACATGTGAGGCCCAATGCACACGAACATAACAAAAAAAAAATAATTTTTGCATCTGTGTATTTTGCCATCTGTATTGACTCCGATATATATATATATATATTAATGAATAGACATACATAAAAAAAATTTCACCTTTTGTTGGACTCATATATTTATATATATATATACATATATATATATCTATGAATGTGCATATATGTATATATATATAATTTAACATTTCCCCATAATACTCGTCAGGGTCCCTGCTGCCGGCGCCATCTGTAAGGAAGCTCTGGCTGGGGTACAATTCGCCGGTCCCAGAGTCCAGTCTACAGAACATTTATTTGATCTGGAGACCTTGACGAGTGGTTAGGAGTAAGGACCGAGGCCACCTGAGGGGGGAAAGGGAAGGGAAACGAGTAGAAGGAGAGTCCAAGAGGGTAGCAACGATCCGTTGCCTCTTGAACTGGGAATAGGAAGCGTGAAAGGAAATGTTAGTGGGGTTCCCTAGACAGGGATGGTGAAGAGGAACTGCAACGACTGATCTCGTCTGCCAAGCGAAGCCCCGCTTGGCCGAGATCCGTTGCCTCCTCACCTTGAGTGACGGAGCCTAGGGACCAGCGACTGACTTCGACTGCAGGAGAATAACTCATCCTGCCGAAGCCCGCTGATCCTTTGGCTCCACTCCACCAATAGTTAAGTGGGCAAGGAAAAGGGAAGGGAAAGGGTATACGAAAGTTCAGTGCCGAATAAGGAAATAATGCCGGGTTAGATTAAGTGATCATGTCGTAATATTTATTAATAATTAATTAATCCTAAACATTTTTGGAAATCTGGGTCCCTACCGCACTCAAGTAGAAATAAAGGGGGACTTTGATCACGGGCTCACCTGTTTCACCTATTCCTGAAGGATCTCTCTCTAGTCTTGGTATTTTTCCTTGGTTGCACTTGTTGGTTTCTCTCACTGTTTCGCAATGCGACGAAGTGATTTTTCCCTAATTCTAGCTCTCGGTTCAAACCCACCCTTGCTCTGCCTACTTATGTCCTAACGGTGAAAACATTCGACGCGTCTTGTGCTTTGGCACGCGTCACGATCCCGCCGTCTCTCTCTTTCACTTTCGAGTTTTCTCATGGTCTCTTTAGTCATCCGCCACTAGCGATGGCTGAATTATAGACACAATGTCACGTACATATAGTAACAATGTCATATGTACGGTCTGTGCCGAGACTGATGCTTGCCCTGAAAGAACTTTTGCTCGCTGCACGAGTATTATCGGCAAGGTTAATATTAGTATGAATGTCTCGCAGCAGGAACGGAGCGAAGTGCTGAAGAGCCACTTCCTCGTTTATGAAACTCTTGTTCGCTCCTGAATCCAAGGTAGCCACCATTGGTTTTCTATTGACGAAGACATGGAGCTGGATGCGGTCTTTCTTTAGGAGGAGGGGGGTTACTGGGCTGAAGTCCTGGTCTGGTACCTCCGTCTGGCCCAGATTGAGACTGAGGTTTGGCCCGTTTCCCGAACGACGGCAACATTCGATAGTACGTACCCCCCTTCGTCCGCATTGCCAACAAAACAACACACGGGGCTTCGTACATTCTCGTGCGATGTGACCAGCTCCCGCACATTTGCGGCAAGCGGTACTGGTATCTACTAGTGCTTCGGAGAGTTGACATATAGCAGTCGCGTTTAGGCTGGAAGGCGTACGATCCACGGGCTTACTCTGAACGGCGTTGCTCCTTTTCCAAACATGCGCTGAGTCCTCGCTGCCTTGCACCAATCGAATTGTCTCATAATTTACCACCAACTTGGTTAGGCCGGGTAACGTTTGGAAATCATTTCGTCGGGTATACAGCTTGTAGTCTGGTAAAAGATTTTCGTAGATCCGGTCGAGTTCTTGTAACGTCGAGTAATGCGCTCTCTTCATCATCAAACGAAGGTCTACTAGATACTCCTTGTATGGTTCCTGATGGCGTTGCTTTCGAGCGCGTATACTATCCTCTAGTTTCTCAAAATAGCGTGGGGGTAGAAAGAACTCTAAGAATTCGGACTTGAAGTCGACCCATGTCATCTCCGGATAGCCGCTGGTTTGCCACCAGCTCTCGGCCCGTCCGGTCAACAGGATGGCTATCATCGGAGGCAGCGTCTCCAAACTCAAACGGTAAGTCGCGGCTCGAGCCTCTATTTGCTCTGTGAAATAGATAGGGTCGGTAGATCCGCTAAAGGCAATTCCCCATTTAGTTATACGTTCCACGATCGAGGCATAGCCCAGTAGTACGGCCTACCATAGATTCATGGACTCGACTCCGCTCACTGGGCTCGATGTTAATCTTTGAGCCAGCCATGCCGAAAGGTGTCGGAGAACCGGAACGAGAGCCAGAATGCGATTCCGAACGATAGTTGGGGTCTTGTGGCACCGGTAGTTCAGAAATGATTCCCTCGGGAGTAGGCGACGGTGCTCTGGACTGTGGCTTTACATCTAATTTCTTGTCCCCGGTACTAAATTGGGCTTCGATTTCTGCGAGTCGACTCAATACCTCAGGATGATGGTCCTCCCTTGAGGCGAACTCACGGAACCGATTTCTTAGTTCTTCCACTATTCCACCTGTATCCGAATTCATCACAAAGGACTTCCAATTCGGCTTAGCGACGATGATTTATCCAATGAACGCCCATCGCTGGTATGTTAGTAAAGACTCGGAGTCGTAGTATAAGTGATAACCAGCATAAGGATCTCGGAGTTTGCCCAGTAGGTTACGCGATACTGATTGAGGATGGCTACGGTAAACCGATAGACTATGATGTGGACATGCAATTTTGACCAATGCTTATATACATATATATTTTATTTAAATTTTAATAAATTCTGCAAGGGAGGGGTCAGAAAATATAAAAAAATGTATATATGTTTGTTCAAAGAAGAGTAAGAAACGGTGACGCGTAAAGGAGAATTATCGCCGCCGGGGAACTTTCGAGGTGGTTTTTGGTTTAAATATTCTGAACAAAATCTTTGCAATGGCTCAAATGTATATAAGAAAGATCTTGCCTGTTGGTAGAATTCGATCCAGTTTGTTTATTTGAAATAGGTAAATCCTTGAATGTAGAATATAGTTATTGGGGACGTGCTTGATTCTCCCTCGATGTTGTCCAAAGAAAATAAAAGTTTACTCCGATTACTGTCTAGAATATCCTTGAGAAAATAGTGGTCCTTGCTGCCGAATTTTCTGACGTCCTTCGCATTAATCTCCGTTGGGTCGTTGAAGCTTAGTTTAGCTTGGCGATGAATGTCCTTGTCCTAGGTCCTCGTTGATCCTTGTCCGGGTGCTGATCCTTGTTCAGTTGTTATCCTTACGGATTGAAGAAATTTTTTTCGATGTTTCCTTGTTGAGTTCCAAACACTGACTGCCCTTGCCAGTGCGTATGCTTGGTTTTAAATGGCCCCTTGTGCTTTATTCTTCTGTCTCCTTTACTCTGCTGCTGCTTCTTTGGGTGACAGTGATGGATTTTTAGGTTACCCATGCCCAGGTCCCGTTCAACTCGTAATGCGGTAGGTTACACCCTCACTAATGGCTCTCTGAGAGGCACCTAGACTCGTTCTGTCTGCTTCTGGTAACTTTAGCTATTTTTTTCTTCTGTTGTAAAAAAACCCAATTTTTTTTTTTTTTATTTTAATAAAACTAATTTTTATATGCGACTCTGCCGATGGCTCCGTTGATGACCCTATTGCTAGCTCTGTCGGTAACTCAGTAGCTGACTAAATTAATAATTCTCTCCGAAATATGCTGTTGATGAGATTATTAATCCTGTCGAAAACTCTGTTGATGACTCTGCTGATAATTCTGTAGAAACCCTGCCGGAGACTCTGCCGATATTCTTACTTAGCGTGACCTAGCTTTGCGCGTGTTATATCTATATATTATTATTCTTATTTTTTTTTCAACTGATTTCCAAGTGTGACTCTGTCGATGGCTCCGTTGATGACTCTATCGTTAGCTCTGTCGGTAACTCAGTAGCTGACTTCATTAATAATTCTCTCCGAACTATGCTGTTGAGGATACTATTAATCCTGTCGAAAACTCTGTTGATGACTCTGCTGATGATTCTGTCGAAACCCTGCCGGAGACTCTGCCGATTTTCTCACCTAGCATGGCATGACTGTGTGCGTGTTATATACAGTGGTGGTCAGCGGGTAAGCCCCTTTTTTTTTTTTGATTTTTTTTTAAATTTGATTTTCTCGGCTCCCAAGAAATTTAATAAAGAAATTTTTTCAGTTATTTGTTGGTTATTGTATTTAGAACTGACACGTAATTATTGTCATTCCAGCTTTCGACGTTTTTTTTTACAGGTGCGTTTGAAAAAAAAGCTCCCCCAAAATGTTTGACAATAGTTTAGCCCGGTCAGGTCATTTAAAATCTTTAAAATTATTGTTAGGCAGGATGTTTTTGAAAAAGTTGTAGATCTAGGTAATCTAAGATAAACTGCATACCAAAAATTTTCATTTTAGCCCCAGTATTTGTTTTGGGGCCCATCGAAATTTCGGGATTATGTATGTAATTCTTGAGGTCTCTTTGTTTGACGACGTTTTACGATACCAATTTAAACTAAAGTAATATTTTCTTATTCTAACTATGAAAGTGAATTGAATTCCCCGTCAAATGATTCATGTTTCATAAAAATCCGACAAAATTTAGATTGATTTCATCGCCCATACTTAAAAAAAACTAGAACTAGAAAAATTTCCCACACATTTTTTGCTTACCTAGTTTTTTGAAAGTATGGGGGCGATGAAATCAATCTATGAAATATATCTATCAATCAATCAAACAAAGAGACCTCAAGAATTACATACAAAATCCCGAAATTTCGATGGGCCCCAAAACAAATACTGGGGCTAAAATGAAAATTTTTGGTATGCAGTTTATCTTAGATTACCTAGATCTACAACTTTTTCAAAGAATACACATGTCTAACTATAATATTAAAGATTTTGAAATGACCGTGCTAAACTATTGTCAAAAATTTTGGGGGTTTTTTCATTTTTTTTCAAACGCACCTGTAAATAAAACGTCGAAAGCTGGCATGACAACAATTACGTGTCAGATTCTAAATACAATAACCAACAAATAACTGAAAAAATTTCTTCATTAAATTTCTTGGGAGCCGAGAAAATCAAATTTAAAATTTCTTTAAACAAACTGGCCAAACAGCTGTCAAACGAGTGTGACTCTAGCGTTCAATTATTGTCGCAATTCAAATTTGTTCCACCTTCTGAGAAATTGCACAAGAAATGTACCCTTGAGTTGCCTCGTAAGCAGTCGCCAGCTCTCTCTATTACTTCCTCTCCGATTTTACTTTCGCCTACACCATCTTCTTGTCCCTCTTTATGCTCTTCTTTTCAGATTGAAGTACCCATTACAAGCCCTGGTGTACCTCAATCCCTCCTATCCCTCACGGGACCTCTGATCAATCACAGGATCATGCCGGCTCTCAATTCCACTTGCGGATCCCAATGCTCCTCCGCCTCCACTAACTGTAGTGCCACATCGCAAACAAATTATTTATTTCTAGGCTTGCTCCAGATACTTCTGAGTCGTCTGTGGCAGCTTACATTGGTAATATTTGCCCTGCTAAGGTTTTAATTCAAAAGTTTAAGTTTTCTAGGCCTCACGAAATCTCCTCTTTTAAAATTACAGTACCAAATGAGTACTTCTCAGCTATGGTTGACCCTAATTTTTGGCCAGAGGGCCTAGTTGTACACGAGTTTGCGCCCAATAAGCGCTCTCGTCCGTTGCCTGTCCACCTTCCTACTTTATCTTCTGCTTCAAAAAACTAATAACGTCTAGTCTTTGCATTCAATAATCAAAATGTAAGAGGACTTCTTACCAAGCTGTCGAACCTTTTCTGTGATAGCCAAACCTTTTCAGCTGACATATTAGCTTTCTCTGAAACTTGGCTTAACTCCTCTGTTTTAGATAATGAAATTCTTTCTAATAATTTTATTTCTTATAGGCTTGATCGTGTTGGTCGTCGTGGCGGTGGAGTACTCATTGCTGTAAACTCGAATCTGTCTTCAAGTGTGGTGCCGATTGATCTCCCCTTAGGTGTTGAGTTTATTTGCGTCGAAGTTACATGTTCTAACTTTAGCCTATATATCTCTTGTTCATATACTCCTCCAGCTTCTGATATCATGATCTACGTGCACCATGCTGATGCTTTACGAACTATTTTTGGTCGTCTTAAAGATCGTGATGTTCTTATAGTTTTAGGTGATTTTAACTTGCCTAATATTTCTTGGCTTGTTGATGATAATCTATCTTTCTTAATTCCTTCATCTCAACATGTTTTTCTTGATAGCCTACTTGAATGTCCACTATATCAGTTGAATTCTTTCCTTAACTGTTCTAAAAGAATCCTTGATCTTGTTTTTGTCTCTGATCCCACTGTTAGTGCTGTATCGCAAACACAGCCACTAGTGAAACCTGAAGGTCCTTATCATCCTACCATTGAAGTTACTATTTCTTACAATTCCGTTACTAATTTATTTAAAAACATCTCAAATTCTCGTCGTAGATGTTTTCGTAAAACAAATTTCAATCTTCTTAACAGGCTTATTTTCTCTTTTGATTGGTCGTTTCTATTTGAGTGCTGCGATATAGATTGTGCAGTGAAGTTTTTCTATTCTGCTCTTAATTCTCTAATTGATAAATGCGTTCCTTATGTGAATGTCTCTACCGTCTCCAGCTCGCCAGTCTGGTTCACACGTAGGCTCTCTAATCTTCGTAACATTAAATCGAGATATTTTAAAAGATTTAAAAAAACTGGTTCGCGACTTGACTATGCAAATTATTGTATAGCCAAATCTCAATTTTGTCTTTTAAATACTCAATGCTACAACAATTATCTCGTTCGCTGTAAGGCTGAATTTTATAAGAACCCCAAAAGATTTTACAACTTTGTCAATTCCAAAACGACGCTCTAATGTACTACCTTCTACCTTCAGACTTAACGACCAGTCTGCTAATAATGATTTAGATATTGCAGATCTGTTTGCTAAAATTTTTTCAGTCGACATATTCTACTACTGTTTCGGATCCCACACCCTATCCCTTTTCAATCCCACATTTAAATTGTATGTTTTTTCCCAGTATTACTGAAGACTGTATTCTCTCTAGCTTGTCATCTATGAAGTCTTCCTTCGTCGTCCCGGGCCTGATGATATACCTAGTTGCATCCTTAAAATGTGTTCTATTTCCCTATCTAAGCCTTTAGCTCGGTTATTCTTTATATCGAGTGAGACTTGTAGATCTAATTTCTTGTCCCCAGCACTAAATTGGGCTTCGATTTCTGCGAGTCGACTCAATACCTCAGGATGATGGTCCTCCCTTGAGGCGAACTCACGGAACCGGTTTCTTAGTTCTTCCACTATTCCACCGGTATCTAATCCGAATTCGTCACAAAGGCTTCCAATTCGGCATTTGCGACGATGATTTATGAACGCCCATTGCTAGTATGTTAGTAAAGACTCGGAGTCGTAGTATAAGTGATAACCAGCCTAAGGATCTCAAGTTTGCCCAATAGGTTACGCGATACTGATTGAGGATGGCTACGGTAAACCGATAGACTATGATGTGGACATGCAATTTTACCAATGCGTATATGCATATATATTTTATTTAATTTTTAATAAATTCTGCAAGGGAGGGGTCAGAAAATATAAAAAATGTATATATGTTTGTTCAAAGAAGAGTAAGAAACGGTGACGCGTAAAGGAGAATTATCGCTGCCGCGGGAACTTTCGAGGTGGTTTTTGGTTTAAATATTCTGAACAAAATCTTTGCAATGGCTCAAATGTATATAAAAAAGATCTTGCCTGTTGGTAGAATTCGATCCAGTTTGTTTATTAGAAATAGGTAAATCCTTGAATGTAGAATATAGTTATTGGGGACGTGCTTGATTCTCCCTCGATGTTGTCCAAAAAAAATAAAAGTTTACTCCGATTACTGTCTAGAATATCTTCGAGAAAATAGTGGTCCTTGCTGCCGAATTTTCTGACGTCCTTCGCATTAATCTCCGTTGGGTCCTTGAAGCTTAGTTCAGCTTGGCGATGAATGTCCTTGTCCTATGTCCTCGTTGATCCTTGTCCGGGTGCTGATCCTTGTCCAGTTGTTAATCCTTGTATTGGTGAGTAGTCCTGATAATGATCCTTGTCCAGTTGCTATCCTTCGGGATTGAAGCAATTTTTCGATGTTTCCTTGTTGAGTTCCAAACACTGACTGACTTTTCCAGTGCATAGGCTTGTTTTTAAATAGTCCCTTGTGCGTCACTCTTCTGTCTCTTTTCCTCTGCTGCTGTTACCGCTGCTGTGACTTCTGCTGCTGCTTTGGGTGAGAGTGGTGGATTTTTAGGTTACCCATGCCCAGGTCCCGTTCGACTCGTAATGCGGTAGGTTACAACCTCACTAATGGCTCTCTGAGAGAGACTCCTAGACTCGTCCTATGTGCTTCTGGTAACGTTAGCTTTTTTTTTTTTTTTTTTTTAATTTTGTTTCAATAAAACTAATTCCTATATGCGACTCTGTCGATGGCTCCGTTGATGACCCTATTGCTAGCTCTGTCGGTAACTCAGTAGCTGACAACATTAATAATTCACTCCAAACTACGCTGTTAATAAAGTCATTAATCCTGTCGGAAACTCTGTTGATGACTCTGCTGATAATTCGGTAGCAACCCTGCCGGAGACTGTGCTGATATTCTTTCTTAGCATGACCTGGCTTTGAGCGTGTTATAAATATATATATATTGTTATATTCTTTTTTTTTTTTGGAAACTGATTTCCATGAGTGACTGTCGATGGCTCGGTTAATGACTCTATCGTTAGCTCTGTCGGTAGCTCAGTAGTTGACTTCATTTATAATTCCCTCCGAACTATGCTGTTGAAGATGCTATTAATCCTGTCGAGAACTCTGTTGATGACTCTGCTGATAATTCTGTCGAAACCATGCACTTTGAAAACTCTTTTTTTTTACCGCACAATAAAAAAACTAACACGAAACTCTACGCGCGACTGTACTTGCAAATCAGTGTGAATGAAGGAAAGACAAAAAAAAACGGTTGAATCAAAGCTATGTTGTAAGGGGAGGGGAGAGGGGGGGGGGGAGTCCTAATGCCCCACCCACCCCCCCAAAATAAAGGGGAAATGGCCTGCTCCCCCTCTTACTGTCCAATCGCGTGTCCCTGTCTCTTTCTCGCATGTAACTGTTGCTTGCAAAAAAAACTAAAAGCACGTGGCACATCGACAACGTAATTTTTAATTACTTACCTAAAAATTATTTATCTAAAAAAAAAAAAAAAAAAAAAATAATTTTTGGATGCTGAATTTTCCCTCTCTTTTTTGCCCCATATATATATATATATATATATATTAATGAATAGACATACAAAAAAAAATTTCACCCTTGTGTGGACTCATATATTTATATATATATAATTAAATATTCGATTTTCTCGATAAGGAAAAAAAAGATATTTTTCGTGAGTTAAGTAACGTACTTTATTATTTGAAAGGAAACTTAGAACTGATTACAAAAATGTCTTATGGTTATATTTATAGCTAAATTTGGGAGCCCTTTGGTGGCGTGGTTGATACTTCGACGATTTGATTGGTCCGACTTTAAATGCTGAGTTAGCGTTCTCACGCCTTTGGTTGTTAGGGGGACAATTATTATTTCAAGTGTTCGATTGTTTATGTTAATTTTTATGGATTAGCGTTCATACGCTTTGGTTTTGAGGGGACAATTGTTTACGTTATGATTTTTAGGGGCCGAAATATTTATATGTTATTGGGTATTGGAGTCGGATATATGACTCCCCCATCCTAAAGAAAATAGCCTGTCCTCAGGCGGATACATTGGGATATAGCGAGGGGATTTTTCTCAGCTGTAAATATTGGAGTGTCAATTTTGTTTATAATTTGGGACTCGATTTTTTCAACAATTGGGGTTTCGATTATGTCTGTGGGACCACGATTGTTATTTGATCGGAAATGCTTAATAATTAATTTTTGTGGCATTGCCTTAAACTTATAGATTAAGTATGTAATCAAACTTATTATAGTAAGTATAAAAGTGGTTAATGTAATAGTTTGAAATGCAGTATAATATTTCGTATGTTCGTTAATTATCTCTTTTGTTTGGATAAAGGAAATAGGTTCTAGCCTGGTGATATTGTTTGTTACATAAATGCTTTGGCTATAGTCAAGTAATGAATTTATTATTGATATTTCGTTTAGTTGTAAGGCACAATCGTAAATTTTTATTATGTTATTGCCTTCTATTATTAATTCGTTGTTTACGCAATTTTGATTAAGTTTAGTTTTTGGTAGATTCCATGTTACAATTATGTTTGGTTCAATGTAATTAGTTTGAAAATTCTTATATGTCTTAGTGTATTTACAAGTGGTTGGGATTTGATTTAAAATGCCTATTATACATTCGTTAGTTTCTATTTGTTTTGTGTTTTTATTGAACAAAGTGTTGTTATTAAAATAGTATTTATCGTATGAATTTTCTGTCAAAATATTTTTATTCTCGTCTGGATAAGGAAGTATCTCAAAGATAGGGGTTTTTATTACTTCTTGAGGAATGTTTGAAATGATAAATATCTCGTTTGAACTTGGTTTAAGCCAGGTGGAAGTTTTTGTATTCAATAGTTTTTCCGAATTAACATGACTTAAGTGATTATGTTTTAAAAGTTTTGGGTTGAAAATTCCTAATCTAGTGAGCTGCATGCCCATTTCTATGTCTTCAATGTATTCTGTGAAATGCTCAAAATTAAAGATTAGAACTTCTAATCTTACTTCTTTTTCTTTTTCTTCCCTGAGGCTGTTTATTACTTCTAAACCTTTATTAACAGTGTCTATTACGTAATTTAGTTCGTTTGCTTGTACGCTATTGCTTTCAAGATTATTTATTTTTTTCTTCTAATTCATCTTTATCTTCCTGATCAAGAGTACCAAAAAGATATTTGTATATTGAACCAATTCCGTTAATTAGTCCTCGTTTGTTACGTTTTACAATGTGTATTCCATTAATTTCCCTACTTAGTTTTTCTGTTAAGTATTGAATATGGATTATGTTTTTAAATTCTTGTGCTTGTTGCATTAAATTATTATATGTAATGTCTATTAGAGTTAAGTTCACTTTTAAATAATGATATTCAAAGTTTGTCGGTAAGTCCATGGTTCCTGTTTTAAATATTAAGTAACCGTTTGGTGCTTTTACTGGGTTTATGTCAATGGATTGACTGCATGTTGATTTTAATGTTAAGAATAGCATGATGTAATAAAAAGTCATCTTGAGTTGTTGACCTGTAATTAATTAATTGTCGTATTTGCTTTTATTAACTTTCTTTTTCTTCTTGAATTTTGATTTGTAGTGTGTAACTTTTTGTCCTCTATTTCTTTCTTCAAAATGTTTCTCGTCTAACTGATTTATTTCTCCTGTCTTTTTGAATGGGTTTGTCGTTTTTGACTTTACTAGTGGTGCTTGTTTAAATCTAGTGTCGATTTCGAAGTCGTGTCTATCTTCGTTTAAATTGTTTATTTGATGTATTTTTCTTGTTTGGGTATTATAGTCGGGGGATCCTGCATAGATAAAAATGTCCGCTGGTGTTCGGTTAGTTGTTTTATGTCTCGTCTTATGGTTGTATACGTAGAGAATTTTTTCAAATTTGAGTAATTTATCTTCGATGTCATTTTCACTATTAATAATTCTGAGTTTTTCATTTATTGTTTTATGGAATCTTTCTACATCTGAGATGCCGTTTTTACTTGATGTGATTTCTAACTTTACATTTTCTTCTTGTAGCCAATTTTTTAGTGCTATACACAGAAATGCTGAATCTTTGTCTGATTTTATTTCTATCGGTTTGCCCATTTCAGTGAATACTTTCATAATTGCTCTCTTGGCTTCTAACCAATCTCTAGACTTTACTTCTACAAGTGTTGCAAATTTCGAGTAAATGTCAATGCATGAGAGGAATTGTAAATTGTCGATCATGTAAAAGTCCATGACGTATTTTTCTCTGATATTAAAAAGTTCTGGTGTTATTTCAAAAGTTAGTTTTGTATTTCTATTTTCTGTCTTTGCGATATTGCATACTGAGCATTCATTAATAATGTTTTGAATTAGGTTTTGGAAATCGGGAAAATAATATTTTTCTTTAAACAAATTAATCGTTTTTTCAATTCCTGGATGTAATAATTCTTTATGTTGTTTTAGGATTATTTCTTTAAATTGTGCAAACGTTTGAAGGTCCTCTAACTTAATGCTAGATTTCGAGGTTTTTGTATTTGCGTTTGGTTGTATTATTTCGATAAAAGCTTGTTGGAATATGGGAAAATCTTGTTCATTATGAAAATATAGTACAGTGTTCTTACTGCAGAGATATCTTATGATTATATCCCTTGCGTAAGCATTGGTCATTTCTTTGTATGTTATTTTTATGTTTGTTTTGTAAAAGTAAGTTGTTGTTTCTGTTTTGTCTTCTGAACCTCTAATGAATTCTATTTGTCTGTTATAATAATTAATGGGTCTTTCTACTATTGGAATGTAGTTTTCATTATCCTCGTGAGCACTATGTATTGTAGCTGCTGTGCTTTCTGTTGATCCTAAAAAGTTTTCATCTATTTTAACTCTGGAAAGGGCATCTGCTACATGATTTTCTTTGCCAGGTAAATATTTAATTTTGTAATCAAACTCATTTAGTCTTACTTTCCATCTTTGAAGTTTCATATTTGGTTCTTTTATATTGTTGAGCCATACTAAAGGCTTATGGTCGCTTAGAATCTCGAACTTTCTACCGAAAAGGTATGGCCTAAAATATTTAGTTGCCCATACAATAGATAGTAATTCCTTTTCTATGGTTGAATAATTAAGTTCGTGTTCGTTAAGTGTTCTACTACCATAAGAAATAGGTCTATGGTCCTGTGAAAGGAACGCACCTAAAGCTATGTTGCTGGCATCTGTGGTTAAGAAAAATGGTTTTTTGAAATCGGGATATGCAAGTATAGGATCATTCATAAGGAGATATTTTAATTTCTCAAAGGATGAAATATAATTTGGGTCGTTTATATTTATTTCAGCTCCTTTCTTTAATCCTAGAGTTAATGGTTTTGCAATATGTGCAAAGTTGGGTATAAATTTCCTGAAGAATCCGCATAATCCTAAGAATGATTTAATTTCTTTTGGAGTTTTGGGTATCGGAAAATTTTGAATTGCTTTGACTTTGTCTGGGTTAGGTTTTATACCTTCTGTTGTTATTATATGACCAAGGAATGCAGTTTCCTTTTTCATAAATTCGCATTTGTCAAGTTGGAGTTTAAGATTTGCTTCTCTTAGTTTGTTAAATACCTTTCTGAGTGATAGTATGTGTTCCTCCAATGAAGTGGAGTACACAATGATGTCATCCAGATAAACAAGGCAATCCTTATAAATAAGGTCTTCCAAAAGATTATTCATGCATCTTTGGAATGTTGCTGGGGCATTTTTAAGACCAAATGGCATACGTGTGTATTCGTAATGGCCATGTTTAGTTGAGAAAGCTGTTTTTGCAATAGATTCAGGATCCATTTGAATTTGATGAAATCCCTTAGCTAAATCAATGGTGGTAAAGTATTGGCATTTTCCTAGTTTGTCGAGAATTTCGTCCATGACTGGAATTGGAAATTTGTCGTCTATTGTGACTTCATTTAGATTTCGATAGTCAATGACTAATCTGAATTTTTGTTTCTTGGAAGCATCTCCTTTTTTTGGGACGATCCAAATGGGTGAACAGTAGGGGGAGTTCGATTTTCGAATGATACCCTGTTCAATCATTTCATTTATTTGTTTGTTGACTTCCATATCAAATGTTTGGGGATATTTGTATGGTCGTTTATAGATTGGGTCCTCATGTTTTGTATGAATAGAGTGCTTTATTGTACTCGTGAAAGTCAAATTTTCACCTTCGCGATACTGAATGTCACTGAATTCGTACAAGACCTTTTTTAATTTTTGAGTTTCTTCGTTGTTTAAATGGTCGAGTCTATACTCATTGCTTTCTATTATTTCGTTTTCAATCGCAAAATTTGTTTCCGGGTCCCTTTCTGTGGGTGGGTCCAAAACTTCTATGTTTTGTTCTTCTTCTATTTCTTCAACATCTCTAAAGTAAAATGTATAGTTTCCTAATTTTGCGTATTCTTCTTCATAATTTATTTGTGCTTTGCAGGCTTTTAGGAAGGTTCTGCCTATCAACATGTCGTATTTATTTGAAAATTTATGGATATAAAATTTTTTGTTCTGTCGGACAAAGTTTGCTGGGTGCAAGGAAAATAATTTCTTTTAGTTCTACTGCTCCTTCAATCATGTGAATTTTGGAATCTCCTAAATAGGTTTTGAAATTAAAAAGTTTTCGGACATTATATTGATTGAAGAGCCTGAATCGACTACACATCTCAAAGGTTTATTGTTCATTATTATTCTGATGAAGGACTTGTCTTTATCTCTTCTTCCGATTGATCCGAGGCATTCTGATGAAAATTTTCGGATGTATCCATTTTGCTAATTCCACTATTACTTTCTCTTTGCCTTTTTGTAGGCTGGTTTGCTACATTATTCTTTGAATAGTTGTTTTGCTGTTGATTATTCATTGGATTTTGAGCCCTTTCAATATTTAGTTTCTGTTGAAATTCTTGGAATAGTTTTTGGTTTGGTATTGTATCTGATTGCTTTGTTTGAGACGGAATTGTACTATTGGGTACAAAAGTTTTTCCACTTTTTTGATTCTGATTTTGGCTTTGATTTGACTTTCTTATTTCTGTTATACTATTTTCGTATAACCCTTCTCTTTGAGCTACTTGTTTCAATTTACTGATTGTGGTTATATCGTATCTAGCTAATGTCATGAATAGTCTATCGGGTAATTTTTTATTTATTACGTCTTTGATGGTGTTATTTAACGCGTTTGTATAGAGCGCGGTGTTATTCGCGTCGTTTTCTAGACTTAATTTGTTTGTTATAATGTAAGACTTATCTTCTAATTCGGTGACGAACTTACGAAGATTTCCTGTGTAGCTGGTGTTGTAGAGGCGTCGCAAAAGTTCCTCACAGGGGGTCTGCGTTTTTAATTCGTTGATAAGGAGTGTCCTTAGTTCCGGCCAGGTGTTAGATTGTCCGATTTGTGAGAGTCGTTGTGCTTCTCCGGTAAGCTGCATCTCGATAGCACTGAACAGTATGTTATGCTGCCTTATATCGTGGGTTGGATATAGGTGCATAATAAAATCGATCCTCCTTATAAACGACGTCAGATTTTCTGGAGCTCCATCGTAATTTGCCACTTGTCTTAATGAAGACAGTGCTTGGTTGAGGTGGGCTTCTGTGAGTTCTACAGCCATTGTATATCTTTTAAATTTTTTGATTTTTCTGGATTTTAGTGATGGTTTGTTTTGGGTTTTTTTTTTTTTTGTGTTTTAGTGATGGTTGTTTTGTTGATCTTCTGGGTTTTTTTTGTGGTGTTTTGTTTTGTTAATTTTCTGGGTTTTGGTTATGTTTTATTTTGGATTTTGGTTTTTTGTTCGCACACAAGTTGGCGGTTTTTGTTCCTCAATTGGATTTAATAGTTGTAACACACAGTTAATATTTTCGCGCACAGTTGGCGTAAATATTTTTTCTTTGGTTGCAACGCACAGTTGATACTTCCGCGCACAGTTGGCAGAAAGTATTTTTCACTGTTGTAGACTTTTGAGCACTACCCGTAAATTCTTGATGTCGGATCGGAAATTTATTTTGTAGTGATTATTCACTAATTCTATGTAACGCACAGATAACAGTTCTACACGTCGCACGGATAGAATAACAGTTCACTACAATAGTTATTCACCAGTTCTATGTAACACACGGATAACGATTCTATATGTAACACGGATAGAATAACTTTTTTTTTTTCCAATCCTACCGACTGCGCCAATTAAATATTCGATTTTCTCGATAAGGAAAAAAAAGATATTTTTCGTGAGTTAAGTAACGTACTTTATTATTTGAAAGGAAACTTAGAACTGATTACAAAAATGTCTTATGGTTATATTTATAGCTAAATTTGGGAGCCCTTTGGTGGCGTGGTTGATACTTCGACGATTTGATTGGTCCGACTTTAAATGCTGAGTTAGCGTTCTCACGCCTTTGGTTGTTAGGGGGACAATTATTATTTCAAGTGTTCGATTGTTTATGTTAATTTTTATGGATTAGCGTTCATACGCTTTGGTTTTGAGGGGGACAATTGTTTACGTTATGATTTTTAGGGGCCGAAATATTTATATGTTATTGGGTATTGGAGTCGGATATATGACTATATATACATATATATATATCTATGAATGTGCATATATGTGTATATATATAATTTAACATTTCCATATAATATTCGTCAGGGTCCCTGCTCGGGCGCCATCTGTAAGGAAGCTCTGGCTGGGGTACAATTCTCAGTCCCAGAGTCCAGTCTACAGAACATTTATTTGATCTGGAGACCTTGACGAGTATTAGGATAAGGGACCGAGGCCACCTCAGGGGGAAAGGGAAGGGAAAGGAGTAGAAGGAGAGTCCAAGAGGAGTAGCAACGATCCGTTGCCTCTTGAACTGGGAAAAGGAAGCGTGAAAGGAAATGTTAGTGGGGTTCCTAGACAGGGATGGTGAAGAGGAACTGTTGCACCCCCGAAGCCCGCTTGGCCGAGATCCGTTGCCTCCTCACCTTGAGTGACGGAGCCTAGGGACCAGCGACTGACTTCGACTGCAGGAGAATAACTCATCCTGCCGAAGTCCTCTGATCCTTTGGCCCCCCCCCCCCCATAGAGAGGGGGGGAAGGAAGGGGGAAGGGAAAGGGTATACGAAAGTTCAGTGCCGAATAAGGAAATAATGCCGGGTTAGATTAAGTGATCATGTCGTAATATTTATTAATAATTAATTAATGTTCAAACCCACCCTTGCTCTGCCTACTTATGTCCTAACGGTGAAAACATTCGACACGTCTTGTGGTTTTTGCCCGCGCCCCCGTCGCCCCCTCTCTCTTTCCCTTTCAGTTTTCTCATGCCTATAAAAAAAAAGGAATTACAGTTAGTTTTTATGTTGAGGTATTTAATGTGCCCTCCATGGGCGTATGAAAATAAAAGTAACAATACAGAGAGGCCCTACATGGACGTAGTTAAGCAGCAATGGGAATGTGACTCGTCACAGTATGTAGTAGAAAGCTGCATGAGTAGTCAAAAAACCTTATTCGAATTGACAATGCTCAAAATGAGTTGAGTGAGTTCGAGTGCGAGGCCGAAAAAGTATGAGTGAGTGAGTGCTCTCGCAATGGACTCATACACACAAAGATAAAACACAAAAGAGAATTGAATGAATTGTGACAGATAAAGAAAAGTGAGTTGGTTTCGAATGGATTCGAGTTGCCAAGTAGTTTTTCATTTCATTTATTTGTATAATAAAAAAGAAAGAGACAAAAACCAATGAAATGTAAACTCTTATTTTTTTTTGTTGCATATATTTTATTACATTTGTTTCTATTTTATATTGGAATGCAAGAACATAATTTTATTTATATTTTCTGAGTTACTAGAAATAAGACAACGCTTTTCTGAGATCAAATTTCTAGCGTTGGAAAAGGTTCGTTCCGAAGCTGCGCTGCTCGCTGGGCTACAGAATATTTTGCAACTTGTCTTATAAAGCAGAGGAAAAAATTTGCATGCAAATTCCACCAAGCCAATGGGTCAAAATCTAGCGTATATGAAACATTTATATTTCCATATGAGGTTTTGAATTTGGTCTGCGATTTCAACTTGTTGGACTTCTACGAAATCAGCAAATTCGTCCATAGTTACAGGTGTTTCAGTTGTGCTGGAATTACTGCCTTGAATAAAATTTTGCATAATAGTTTTGCAGTCTTTAATAACAGTCTCTTTTTCAGTGGATGAAAATTTAATTAGTTTGTTTGCGGGTGGAAAAAGAAACAAGGCTAATGGTACTTAGATAAATTCGGAAGTATTGTGGAAAATATTTGAATGTGTAAAGCAGATTTCAGTGACTGAATGAGGTGAATATCGGAACAATCGGACTGACAAGTTTTCTTCAATTTGTAATATTTGGGACAATGAGGTGAATGGTTGGACTATTGCTTGGTTCCAGTTTTTTTGAAGTTTGGTCAAAAGCTTCCAGCACTCGAACTATGGAACCTAAATGGTTGATGTTGATGCCTTCAATTCTACCTGTCTGATTTCTGTCTTTTAAAATCGTCGTTACGTCGTCCAATTAGTTTCAACTGACTTTAAAAGGTAATACACTGTATTCCACAGAGTTGGGCAAAAACATTTTAAGCTTTTGCTCGTACCGATTCCAAATTTCGTTCCATAGACCTGTCGTCTAACAAGTAGTCTTTTAATTCATCTACTTGTCCTTTTTGGCCGACGCCAAATAGTACGACACTTGGATGCTGTCCCAATGACCTATGAATAGTGTTATTCATGGTATACTCTACCATCTCTATGGCCTGACCAAAACTAACATTTTCAAGGCTAATAATTTTACCAACATAGGGCCTAGATTTCTATTTATTCTTTCAGCTTTGCCACTAGCTTGCGGCGAACCAGTTGCGATTTTGACATGTTGTATATTACAACACTCTAAAAAGCTAGAAAAATCGTCATGTGCCTGTGCTGATATTCTTTCTTAGCATGACCTGGCTTTGAGCGTGTTATAAATATATACATATATATTATTATATTCTTTTTTTTTTGAAACTGATTTCCATGAGTGACTGTCGATGGCTCGGTTGATGACTCTATCGTTAGCTCTGTCGGTAGCTCAGTAGTTGACTTCATTTATAATTCCCTCCGAACTATGCTGTTGAAGATGCTATTAATCCTGTCGAGAACTCTGTTGATGACTCTGCTGATAATTCTGTCGAAACCCTGCCCGAGACTCTGCCGTTTTTCTCCCATTACAGGGCATGAATGTGTGCGTGTCGTATGTAAATATAGATTTTTTTTTTTTTAAACTGTTCTCAATAAAACAACAAAAAAAACAATCATGCAAGTCTGCATAAAACAAATGGTTTTCTTTTGCTCATGTGTGTGTTAAGCTTAGGCGATATACCTGTGCATACCCTTCCATACGAATACCCATACGATTGTGTCAATGTCTATGAGTCGCCTCTTCACGCATATGTACATCACGAGTGAACCAGAAATTCTTATTAAATTGAAAGAAGTGTGTGACATAATTGTCACACCCCGACACTTTCAGGCCAATCTCTGCGATTCGTGTCGTGAGCGCACACATACACGAGAGTCAGCGACACTCATACACACTCACACGATCGAATGTAGCATCACACATGTGAGAGCCAATGCACACGAACATAACCGTTTTTTTTCCACACATGCACTTTGAAAACTCTTTTTTTTTTACCGCACAATAAAAAAAACTAACACGAAACTCTACGCGCGACTGTACTTGCAAATCAGTGTGAATGAAGGAAAGACAAAAAAAAAACGGTTGAATCAAAGCTATGTGTAAGAGTGAGAGAGAAATGGCGAGAGAATGCTCGTAGCTCACACACACGCCCCGAATCAAACGGTGAATTGCCTGCTCTCACTCTTACTGGCCAATCGTGTGTCCCTGTCTCTTTCTCGCATGTAACTGTTAACCATCTGTATTGACTCCGATATATATATATATATTAATGAATAGACATACATAAAAAAAAATTTCACCCTTGTGTGGACTCATATATTTATATATATATATACATATATATAGTTATAAGTCCGATTCTTTCATTGATTAAAAAAATTTGGATTGGTGAGACTCAAAAAACGATCTTGATTGAAACAAAGCGTCTTAAGAACTGACTTATGATTATTCATACAGATATGACTAAAGTTCGGTTAAAAAGCTTCTGATATTAGTATTGGGAGCTTTTTATCTGGTGACAAGGGATCTGTATTTTGATTGGCTTATTGATTTTTGCTAACTAAGCGTTCTCACGCTTGTAAGATTTTTTGGGGACATTTGTTTATAGGATTTTTGTTTAGTCTCGCTTGCAGTAAACATCCGCTGTTTTCTAGACTAAAGGGGGATCAAGTTATGTGGGTGATTGGAGTGGGAAATTGAGTGGTGTGAGTGGATGGAGTGGCGGATATATAACTCCCCCCAACACGTAGAAAATAGCCTGTGCTCAGGCGGGAAATACAGGGTATAGAGTTGGATGTGCTTGCTGTGTTGCAAGTGAAATTTCTTTGGATGGGGACGATTCATGTAAAACGGGATTGTCAAAAGCTGAGTCACTTGATTGTACAAAAGTTTCATTCTTAATTTGTGTAATAATTCTTTTTTTTGATATTGACTTAAATTTATAGATAAGATATAGGGTTAAACTTATTATTGTAATTATAAATGTTGTGGTAGTTATGATATTAAATATTTTGTTATATGCAGTTTTTTCGGAAATGATTTGTTTAGCTTGGATATAAGAGATTGGTTCTAGTTTTGTTACATTATTGGTTACATAAATGTTTTGGGTATAATCTTGTAATGTATTTACTATTGATATTTCATTTAACTGCATAGCACGGTCGTATATTTTTATTATATTATTTCCTTCTATGAATATTTTATTTTGGTTACAATTTCGTTTTAAATTTGTTTTGGGCAAGTTCCAAGTTACGATAATATTTGGTTCTACATAACTAATTGAATTGGTTTTGAACATCTTTGTGTATTTGCATTCTGCTGGTTTTTGTGTAACAATGCCAACTATACACTCATTTATTTCTTGTTTTTTGGTTGATTTTTCATAAATTTTATTATTTTGAATATAGTAAGTTTCTTGAATGTTTTCTGTTAAAGTGTTATTATTTTTGTCTGGATAGGATACAATTTTGAATAGCGATGTTTTAGATATTTGTCTAGGTATATGCGAAATTATTAATATTTCATTTGTGTCTGATTTTAACCAAGTAGATGTTTTTATGTTTAAAAGTTTTTCTGTATTTATGTTAAATATTTCTTGATGGTTTAAAAGTTTTGGATTAAATATTCCTAGTCTTGTCTACTGCATTCCTAACTCTATGTCTTCTATGTATTCTGTAAAATGCTCTAAGTTGAACATTAGTATATTTAGTTTTTTGTCTGCATCCTGTTGAATAGTAAGATTATTTAGGAGTTCTATGTTTTTGTTGACTGCTTCAATGATATGATTAAGTTCATTATTTTGGGCGCTATTTGCTGATAGACTATCAATTTTTTCTTCAAGTTCTTCTTTATCGTATTGGTCTAAGGTGCCGAAAAGATATTTATGTGCTGTGCCTATTATGTTAATAAGTCCTCGCTTATTTCTTTTTATTATTATTATGCCGTTCATTTCGCGATTTAATTTTTCGACTAAATACTGAATGTGGACTATGTTTTTATATGGTTCTGACTGCTCAACCAAGTTGTTGTAAGTGGTTTGTATATTGGTTAAGTTTACAGTTAAATAATGATATTCGAAATCTGAGGGTAAATCCATGGTTCCTGTTTTGAATACAAGATATCCATTAGGTGCGTTTATGGGATTAATTTCAATGCTTTGATTATGCGTCGAGTGTACCATTGATAAGAGTAGAAATAGTAATGTTGGGATCTCTGAAATTAATTAGTGTATTTACTTTGATGAGTTTTCTTTTTCTTTTTGAATTTCGATTTGTAGTGTGTTGTTTGTCTACCTCGGTTTGTTTCAATATAATGTTTGTCGTCAACTTGGGTAATTTCCCCTGTTTTCTTAAAGGGTGTTGTCGTTTTCGATCTAACTAAAGGGGCTTGTTTATACTGTGTATTTATTTCAAAATCGTTCCTATTTTCATTTAATTTATCAATTTGTTTAGCTTTGTTAGCTTGTGTATTATAAAGAGGTGTGCCTGCGTAAATAAAGATATCTGCTGGTGTTCTGTTTGTCGTTCGATGTTTGGTTTTATGGTTATATGTGTAAAGGATAGTTTCAAATTTAGTTTGCTTGTCTTCTATACTAGACTCTGCATTAATAACTCTTAGCTTTTCGTTTACAGTTCTGTGGAATCTTTCCACGTCTGAAACACCATTTTTGCTCGATGTTATACTTATATTAAAGTCGCGTACTTTGAATAAATATCAATACAAGATAAAAATTGTTAATTGTCGATTAAATAGAAATCCATTACGTATTTTCTCTGGGGTGGTTTCAAAAGATAATTTGGTATTTCGGTTTTCTGATTTTAATAAATTGCAAATATGGCATTCATTAATGAAATTTTGAATTAATTTCTGATAGTCTGGATAATAGTATTTTTCTTTAAACCAGTTTTGAGTTTTAGTGATACCCGAATGAAGAAATGATTTATGGTTTTTAAGAATAATTTCTTTGAATTCTGCATAAGTGGGAATGTCTTTTAATTTGTAAGTGGTTCTCAATGTTTTTGTTTGGCTGTCTGGGTTAATTATTTCAAGATAAGCTTCTTGAAGTATTTGAAAATCTGTGTCATTTTGAATATAAAGTGCGTTATTTTTTGAGCATAAATATTCCTTAATAATTTCTTTAGCAAACTGATTGGTCATTTCTACATATGATATTTCTATCTTCGTTTTGTGAAAATAGTGAGTAACGTTGACTTTATTTTCGTTGCATTTATTGAATTCTATTTGACGATTGTAATAATTCAGGGGTTTTTCTGAAATGACTATTAGGTTTTCGTTATCTTCTTGAGCACTATGTACTGTAGCTCTAGAACTACTTATTTCTTCACCTAAAAGATTTTCGTCTATTTTTACTCCGGAAAGGGCGTCTGCCACATAATTCTCTTTTCCTGGTAAGTATTTTATTTTATAATCAAATTCGTTCAATTTTATTTTCCATCTCTGTAATTTCATGTTAGGTTCTTTGATATTGTCCAACCAGACAAGGGGTTTATGATCACTTAGGATTTCAAAATGTCTACCGAAGAGGTATGGCCTAAAATATTTGGTTGCCCATACGATAGATAGTAATTCCTTTTCTATGGCTGAATAATTAAGTTCATGTTGGTTTAGTGTTCTACTACCATAAGAAATAGGTCTATGGTCTTGTGAGAGGAAAGCACCTAAAGCTATATTGCTAGCATCAGCGGTTAGAAAAAATGGTTTTTTAAAATCGGGATATGCAAGTATGGGATCGTTCATAAGGAGGCATTTTAATTTTTCAAAGAATGAAATATAATGTGGGTCGGTTATGTTAATTTTAGCTCCTTTCTTTAATCCAAGGGTTAAAGGCTTTGCAATGTGTGCAAAATTTGGAATGAATTTACGGAAGAATCCGCATAAGCCTAAAAATGATTTTATTTCTTTCGGTGTTTTCGGGATTGGAAATTTTAGAATAGCTTTGACTTTGTCTGGGTTTGGTTTGATTCCTTCTGTAGTTATGACGTGACCTAAAAATTCTGTTTCCTTTTTCAAGAACTCGCATTTATCTAATTGTAGTTTTAGATTAGCATTGCGCAATTTAACATAGACCTTTTTTAGTGATGCCAAATGTTCTTCTAATGAGGTGGAATAAACAATAATATCGTCTAAGTAGACTAAACAATCTTTATAGATTAAGTCTTCTAATAAATTATTCATACATCTTTGGAATGTTGCTGGTGCATTTTTTAGTCCAAATGGCATTCGTGTGTACTCGTAATGACCATGTTTAGTTGAAAATGCGGTTTTTTCGATTGATTTAGGGTCCATTTGGATTTGATGGAATCCCTTGGCGAGGTCAATGGTTGTAAAATATTGACATTTTCCAAGTTTGTCTAATATTTCATCCATTACTGGTATTGGGAACTTGTCATCGACGGTAATCTCATTTAGACTACGATAGTCGATTACTAGGCGGAACTTTTGTTCCTTGGATGCGTCCTCTTTTTTAGGTACGATCCAGATTGGTGAACAATAGGGCGATTTCGATTTCCGAATGATTCCCTGTTCTATCATTTCATTAATTTGTTTATTGACTTCTTCGTCAAAGATTTGTGGGTATTTGTATGGGTGTTTGTAAATTGGGTCTTCGTGTTTAGTTCTGATGTTGTGTTTTATTGTACTGGTAAAGGTCAAATTTTCACCTTTCCTATACTGCATATCGCTAAATTCATGCAATATTTTCTTTAACATTTCTATTTCTTCGGAATTTAAATGATCAAGTCTAAATTCATTTCTTTCCTCGATACCGTTATTTATTTCATGTGCGAATGCTTCATATTCAAACTCTGGGGGAGGATAAGGTATTGATTCTTCTTTTTCTTCTTTATTGGTGTATTTGAAATAGAATTTGTGATTTGATAATGTTACACTATTTTCTTCGTAATTAATAACGGCCTGACATGCTTTGAGATATTTTCTACCTAATAGTATGTCATATGTTGATGAAAATTTATGGCAATAAAATTTTTGATGGTTGGGGCAAAGCTTGCTTGGTGCAAAAGATACGCTTTTGTTAAGCTCAATTATTCCTTTTATTGTTTGAACATTTAAATTTTCTGATGTTTCTGGAAAATTGAAATAATTTTTGTTGATAATATTTATTGAAGAGCCTGTATCTATAACGCACTTTAAAGGAATGTTATTGATTTTTAGTTGGACATAGGGATTTGATTGGAGGTATTCGGTTGATCTATTTGATCCAACTGTTCTGTCTGAGCTATCTGATCCGAGGCTGATTGATGAAAATTTTCGGACCATTCCATTTTACTCTGACCACTGGTACTCCTCTCTATTTGCCTTTTAGTGGGTTGATTTACCACAGGGTTTTGATTCTGAGGTTGATTCTGAATCTGATAATTAAGGAGATTTTCTTGTCTGCCCTGATTAAGATTTTGTTAAAATTCTTCTCGAAGCTGTTGGTTATTTTGGGAATTGGTATGATTTGAATTATTGTATTGTTGGTTTTGCTTATAATTGTTCTGCCCTGAATGGTTTTGGTTTGATTTGTAATTCGAATTTCCTGAATTACTTTGATTATTAGTTTTGGGTTTCTCTGTGGAGCTGTTTTCATATTGACCCTCTCTCTGGGCTACTTGTTTCAGATTAGACACTGTTGAAATATCAAACTTCGCTAATGTCATATAAAGCTTGTCTGGTAATTTTTTAATAATGACTTCTTTGACTGTGTTATTCATGGCATTTGTGTATAAAATGGTATTGGCGGCATCGCCTTCTAATTCTAACTTATTAATTATAATAAAAGACTTATGTTCTAAATCTTCAATAAACTTACGAAGGTTTCCTCCAAAGGAAGTATGGTATAGCCGTCGTAGTAACTCTTCATAAGGCGTTTGCACCTTATATTCGCTGATGAGGGCGGCCCGCACCTCGCTCCAATTGTTGGCGTGCGCTAGTTGTGATATCCGTTGTGCATCTCCAGTGAGCTGCATCTCTATAGTACCATACATCAAGCTATGTTGACGGATGTCCCTCGTCGGATAGAGTTGTAGAATGTAGTCAACTCTCCGTATGAACGTGCTCAGGGTCAAAGCGTTACCATCGAAATTGGGCAACTGTCTAAGCATGGTAAGTGCTTGGTTCAGATGTGTTTCTGATAGTTCCAGTGTCATCTTTAATTAGAATATATTTAGAACTTCAAGATTCGATGTCGCGCTTTTGACTGCACGAAAGGTTCTTTTGCGGATAAAACGAAAAAAAAAAAAAATTTTCGAGGGCTTTGGGCTTTAGTTGCTTACAGCTCCTTTACTTGTTTTTAGCACAAAAAGTCTTGATCTCGGGCCAACCTTAGATTTGATATCTGTAGCGGTGGCTTGACACAAGTTTCGCACAATTTATTTAATGATACAAAAAATTTTTGCTAATTACGCAACTTTAGATTAGATATCCGTAACGGTCGCTTATACACAAAGTTTTGGACGCACTAAATTATTTTGTTTTATCCTACCGACTGCGCCAGTTATAAATCCAATTCTTTCATTGATTAAAAAAATTTGGATTGGTGAGACTCAAAAACGATCTTTATTGAAACAAAGCGTCTTAAGAACTGACTTATGATTATTCATACAGATATGATTAAAGTTCGGTTAAAAAGCTTTTGATATTAGTATTGGGAGCTTTTTATCTGGTGACAAGGGATCTGGATTTTGATTGGCTTATTGATTTTTGCTAACTAAGCGTTCTCACGCTTGGAAGATTTTTGGGGACATTTGTTTATAGGATTTTTGTTTAGTCTCGCTTGCAGTAAACATCCGCTGTTTTCTAGACTAAAGGGGGGATCAAGTTATGTGGGTGATTGGAGTGGGAAATTGAGTGGTGTGAGTGGATGGAGTGGCGGATATATTATTATTGTGGCGGCGGATATATATTATTGTGCATATATGTATATATATATAATTTAACATTTCCATATAATATTCGTCAGGGTCCCTGCTCGGGCGCCATCTGTAAGGAAGCTCTGGCTGGGGTACAATTCTCAGTCCCAGAGTCCAGTCTACAGAACATTTATTTGATCTGGAGACCTTGACGAGTATTAGGATAAGGGACCGAGGCCACCTCAGGGGGGAAAGGGAAGGGAAAGGAGTAGAAGGAGAGTCCAAGAGGAGTAGCAACGATCCGTTGCCTCTTGAACTGGGAAAAGGAAGCGTGAAAGGAAATGTTAGTGGGGTTCCTAGACAGGGATGGTGAAGAGGAACTGCAACGACTGATCTCGTCTGCCAAGCGAAGCCCGCTTGGCCGAGATCCGTTGCCTCCTCACCTTGAGTGACGGAGCCTAGGGACCAGCGACTGACTTCGACTGCAGGAGAATAACTCATACTGCCGAAGTCCTCTGATCCTTTGGCTCCACTCCACCAATAGTTAAGTGGGCAAGGAAAAGGGAAGGGAAAGGGTATACGAAAGTTCAGTGCCGAATAAGGAAATAATGCCGGGTTAGATTAAGTGATCATGTCGTAATATTTATTAATAATTAATTAATGTTCAAACCCACCCTTGCTCTGCCTACTTATGTCCTAACGGTGAAAACATTCGACGCGTCTTGTGCTTTGGCACGCGTCACGATCGCCGTCTCTCTCTTTCACTTTCAGTTTTCTCATGCCTATTAAAAAAAAAGGAATTACAGTTAGTTTTTATGTTGAGGTATTTAATGTGCCCTCCATGGGCGTATGAAAATAAAAGTAACAATACAGAGAGGCCCTACATGGGCGTAGTTAAGCAGCAATGGGAATGTGACTCGTCACAGTATGTAGTAGAAAGCTGCATGAGTAGTCAAAAAACCTTATTCGAATTGACAATGCTCAAAATGAGTTGAGTGAGTTCGAGTGCGAGGCCGAAAAAGTATGAGTGCGTGAGTGCTCTCGCAATGGACTCATACACACAAAGCTAAAACACAAAAGAGAATTGAATGAATTGTGACAGATAAAGAAAACTGAGTTGGTTTCGAATGGATTCGAGTTGCCAAGTAGTTTTTTATTTCATTTATTTGTATAATAAAAAAGAAAGAGACAAAAACCAATGAAATGTAAACTCTTATTTTTTTTGTTGCATATATTTTATTACATTTGTTTCTATTTTATATTGGAATGCAAGAACATAATTTTATTTATATTTTCTGAGTTACTAGAAAGAAGACAACGCTTTTCTGAGATCAAATTTCTAGCGTTGGAAAAGGTTCGTTCCGAAGCTGCGCTGCTCGCTGGAAGAGGATTTTTTTTGCAACTTGTCTTATAAAGCAGAGGAAAAAAATTTGCATGCAAATTCCACCAAGCCAATGGGTCAAAATCTAGCGTATATGAAACATTTATATTTCCATATGAGGTTATTTCCTGTTGAATTTGGTCTGCGATTTCAACTTGTTGGACTTCTACGAAATCAGCAAATTCGTCCATAGTTACAGGTGTTTCAGTTGTGCTGGAATTACTGCCTTGTTAGTTTGTTTGCGGGTGGAAAAAGAAACAAGGCTAATGGTACTTAGATAAATTCGGAACTATTGTGGAAAATATTTGAATGTGTAAAGCAGATTTCAGTGACTGAATGAGGTGAATATCGGAACAATCGGACTGACAAGTTTTCTTCAATTTGTTAATTTGGGACAATGAGGTGAATGGTTGGACTATTGCTTGGTTCCAGTTTTTTGAAGTTTGGTCAAAAGCTTCCAGCACTCGAACTATGGAACCTAAATGGTTGATGTTGATGCCTTCAATTCTACCTGTCTGATTTCTGTCTTTTAAAATCGTCGTTACCTCGTCCAATTAGTTTCAACTGACTTTAAAAGGTAATACACTGTATTCCACAGAGTTGGGCAAAAACATTTTAAGCTTTTGCTCGTACCGATTCCAAATTTCGGTACCATATTTTGCAACTTGTCTTATAAAGCAGAGGAAAAAAATTTGCATGCAAATTCCACCAAGCCAATGGGTCAAAATCTACCGTATATGAAACATTTATATTTCCATATGAGGTTATTTCCTGTTGAATTTGGTCTGCGATTTCAACTTGTTGGACTTCTACGAAATCAGCAAATTCGTCCATAGTTACAGGTGTTTCAGTTGTGCTGGAATTACTGCCTTGTTAGTTTGTTTGCGGGTGGAAAAAGAAACAAGGCTAATGGTACTTAGATAAATTCGGAACTATTGTGGAAAATATTTGAATGTGTAAAGCAGATTTCAGTGACTGAATGAGGTGAATATCGGAACAATCGGACTGACAAGTTTTCTTCAATTTGTTAATTTGGGACAATGAGGTGAATGGTTGGACTATTGCTTGGTTCCAGTTTTTTTGAAGTTTGGTCAAAAGCTTCCAGCACTCGAACTATGGAACCTAAATGGTTGATGTTGATGCCTTCAATTCTACCTGTCTGATTTCTGTCTTTTAAAATCGTCGTTACCTCGTCCAATTAGTTTCAACTGACTTTAAAAGGTAATACACTGTATTCCACAGAGTTGGGCAAAAACATTTTAAGCTTTTGCTCGTACCGATTCCAAATTTCGTTCCATAGACCTGTCGTCTAACAAGTAGTCTTTTAATTCATCTACTTGTCCTTTTTGGCCGACGCCAAATAGTACGACACTTGGATGCTGTCCCAATGACCTATGAATAGTGTTATTCATGGTATACTCTACCATCTCTATGGCCTGACCAAAACTAACATTTTCAAGGCTAATAATTTTACCAACATAGGGCCTAGATTTCTATTTATTCTTTCAGCTTTGCCACTAGCTTGCGGCGAACCAGTTGCGATTTTGACATGTTGTATATTACAACACTCTAAAAAAGCTAGAAAATTCGTTAGACGTAAAACACCTTTCCACGATCCGAAACTATGCACTTTGGCCTACTATAGGATTTAAAATTCTCTTTAAGTATGTACTTCTATTCCTTCCTTAGATTTAGTGGTTTTCGCTAAGTAAAGTCTGACAAATTTTGTACACGCGTCAACCACCACTAATACGTGTTTCTTTGTGCTTCCTTTCACATCGATTGGTCCGAAGTGATCGATATGAACCACTTCGAATGGCACATCAGGTTTAGGTATATTGTGGATATGACCCTCTTGTTTTCCATTTTTTGACGAAAAGACTATACACTTTAGGCAATTATTTACATTTTGTTCTACTTTGTTCGTAACTTTGGAAACCAATACGACTTTTTGATAACTTTAACAACCTTGTGTGGCCTAACTCATTATGATATTTAAACCAGGGACCGTAAATAATGATTATTATTTTTTTTTTAAATGGAAAAATCATTTACTTATAGAGGACTTAGAAAAGAATAGATTACACCAAAATATTTAATTCGATACCATCTATGCATTTTTGGAAAGATTTTTAAAAATTCAATTTTTTTCAATTTTCTTCAAAAAAGATCATTAATTTTGAGTAATTTAATAAGAATTATCCATAAAAATCTTTTTTGATCAAAAAAAATAAAAATCAAAAATAATGATTAAAAATTAGTTTAATTTTTTCGCTCAAAATAAAACTCACTTTTGAAAAACGGCTACCATCTTAAATATTTTCAAAATATTTTTGCACATCCTTAAAAAGGAGTTCAAGGACTACCACTCCATAAAATTTTTTTTTTTCAATAAGGTATTCAGTAACAAAAAATTTTTTTTTTATTTTTGCTGTTTAATTTGACAAAAAGCAATTGTTCCAGTGATTTATCGGACAGGTTACATCGTTGATCCGTCAACAGAATTTTAAGGGCTGAAAACGCTCTTTCGACACTCACTTGTGTTGCGGGAACCGAGTGCACCACTTTGGCCAGCTGATACAGACTTGGGTGTACGTAGCGCTTTTCCTCCCAATATTCCATTATATTGGAGGACAAGGAAATTGGCTTCGGGCTATAGGCTTCAATTTCCGCATACCCCTTCTTTAGCAGATCCGATCGCTCACCATCGTCAGTTTCGTCTTCCGAAGTTACCTCAATGGTTTGCAAAAAATCGTTCAACAGAGAGCAGGTGTTTGAACTTTGCGTTAATGCGATGTCTGCCTCAAAGGATGTGGATGCCAAGGAGGTGCTTGAGCAAGGCACTTCTGTTGCAATGATCTGAAATATAAATAAAATTATTAATATTCGTTTTATATATTTCAATGACGGAAAAACTTACAGGTTCTTTCAAATTAAATATTTGCAGAAAAAGCTGCTTAAGCTTGCTTTTAGCTAGCATAACATTTATAGCGTTTTGCAGCAATACCCGTCTTATCCGTGGATCCAAGTATATGCTGCAAATTACCGAGTCAGTCCCTAAAAGGCCAACTTCCCTTGCAGCAGTAAACACGGCTCAAAGCTTTGCTTTCAGCCGTGTTTACTGCTGCAACAGTAAGCTTGAGCTCCAACAACAGTTTGTAGAAGTCACCCATAAATAATTCGGCGCTTTGTAGCTTGATAGTAGCTGTGTATGCCGGATCCAGGGTAGTAACGAGTCTTTTTTAGGTCATCCCACTCAGTCGTTGTTAGCTTCATTGAACACTTGAGGCGCCTTTCACAAAAGTCTTCAAAGTTCTTAAGCTGACTCAACATACTATAGGTGGATTTCCACCGAGTCGCGACATCTAAAATTGGTTGTGGCAATGACTCCTCCGTTATTAAATACCTACACTCAAAATACAAAAAATCGTCATAAATATTTAACTATAACTATAATTGAAATCAATTTTACCTATATGCTGGTGTTCTTAAAAGCTTCACAATCATCCGTGCTTTGTTAATGAAGCTAGCAGATTCGTGCCGTTGGAAAAAATCCTTCACCGCCAATTGAAGCGTATGTGCTGCGCATTTGATCGAACGTATTGAATAAAGTTTAAGATCTTTTAGCAGTCTATCATCATCCAAGTCCTCAACAACTTCTTCTTCATCTTCGGAATCATTGTTCAGTAATTCCACTGCCTTTATCATGTTTCGACCATTGTCGGTTGTAATGGTATAGACTTGCTTTCTCGATATGCTAAAATCAGTCAAAATAGACTTGATCTCAGCACATATATTTTGGGATGTATGCGATGCTTTTAACTGGATCAATCCCAATGTCTTAATGCACATTAAGCCTTCATCAACGTATTGAACGTTTACACCAAGCACTCCGCGGTTGCACCGTGTGGCCGTATCCACTTTGAGGCAGAGGATTCTGTTTTTTAAGGCTTGGACCATTTTGCTCTTAATTTGGCTATATTTTTCTTCAACTAATCTCATAACATTCCTTGAAACCGTCCGAGTCCAATACAGCCAGCGGTACTTTTGCGGTGGTGACAAGGTCGATACAGGCATTCTTAACCTCCTCTTGTCCCAAAACAACAGAAAATTTCTTTTTTTTTTCAGGCGCTTCAGTTGGTTCGGCCAATTCGTTATACTCATTTTTGTGCTTCACTTCTAGATGTCTTTTTAAATTGCAAACATAGTTGCCAGTGAAACACATTTTGCAAAGTTTACACTCCGAAACATTTTTTTCCACGTCAAATGCAAACAAATTTCGCAAAATAGAGTTACGCTTGCGACCCATCTCGGAACACGATAAAGAATGATCATAATTAGAAATAACAAAAATATGTTTGATTCAGTAACACTCGCGGCTTAAGACATTTCCAATAAAGTAGTGTCTTCGAATGCGCTATACCCTGTTATTTTCTGTATGATTTTTATGGAATTTGGTGTAAAGCCGGATCTTTTTTAAATAATATTGTGTTTTTATAAGATTATTAATATCTTTTTGAACACAGAAAGTACAACAGAGCAATACAGATGGACAGATTGAAGATACCCAATTTTATTATACGCTACTAAAGGGTATCGCTGTAAAGCTGGGCAATAAATAGTACAGTTGCTTAGCTTAGCGGCGTAGGCCCAATGCGATCTCGACGCGTGTTAATGCTGTGCTCCGTCGCACAGTGGACGGTTTGCTAAGTTATTGGCAAAAATATGTAAAATTTCAACCAACCAAAATGTAAAAATATTTAAGATGGTAGCGGTTTTCAAAAATGAGTTTTATTTTGAGCGAAAAAAATAAAAATAATCAGATTTAGCTTTTGACAAATGTATGAAAAATGAAAAAAATGATCAAATTGGTATTAATACTAATGCAAAAAAAAAAAAAAAATTTATGGAGTGGTAGTCCTTGAACTCCTTTTTAAGGATGTGCAAAAATATTTTGAAAATATTTAAGATGGAAGCCGTTTTTCAAAAGTGAGTTTTATTTTGAGCGAAAAAAATAAAACTAATTTTTAATCATTATTTTTGATTTTTATTTTTTTTGATCAAAAAAGATTTGTATCGATAATTCTTATTAAATTACTCAAAATTAATGATCTTTCTTGGTTTTGACATATTACTAAGTTATCTTCAAATGAGTTAGTTTCCCCAACCATAATGTTAGTATTTCTACTTAAAGCATCTACATGTTGCATTCTCGTTGCCGGCCTATGCTCTAGCACATAATCGTAGTTTTCTATCTCTATAGCTCAACGGGCTATTTTGGCGTTAACTTCTCTTTTGCTAAGTGTCAATGTAAGCGAGTTGCAATCTGACGCGATCTTGAAATGCATTCCCTGTAAATATACACGAATTCGTTTTAACGAAAAAAAAAACCGTTGCTCCTTGTAGCCGATCCAATTGATCTTCAATCAGAGGTATTGGAAAATGGTCTTTTACTATTGCCTTGTTTATTCTTCTATAGTCAATGCAAAGCCGTGGAGTGCCATCGCGTTTTTTTACTAATACGACCGGACTGCTGAATTCAGACTCGGATTGTTCTATTATTTCGTCTTTCAGCCACTGATCGACGTGGTCATCGATTATGCACCGTTCAGCAAAAGCGAATCTGCGTGGCCTCGAATAAATTGGACTATCGTCTTTTAAAACAATACGCATTTCAACATTTCTCGATTTTAACTTCTCCGGCTTATAGTTTTTGATAAGTTCGTTCACTTCGCACTTTGTACTTTTCGATGCATTTGAGTCAATGTCAATTTCGTCGTTTTCGACCTTTATTCTCATTACCGAACTTAATTCCGTTTCATCATTATATTTCCAAATTTGTACGCCATCACGATTGATTTTTATTTCGGCTTGCTTACAAAAGTCTTCTCCCAAAATCACTTCAACATCTAAGAATTCAGATGATACCACTAAAAAAACCAAATCAAACTGTTCTTGGCTTACGGAAAGCCTTCCCGTAAACGAACCGATAGGTACCACTCTCTTTTTATCTCCGAAACCGTATAGAACTTTATCAACTTTAGCCAGTCTTCGTCTTGCATATTGCCTACATCGCCATCTCTTTCGCACTCATCGTCGTCATCTTCGTTTTGATCATTCTCTGTGTCAAGGTCAGCTAGCAAATTTCCAGCTTGCAAATTGCGAAATAAATGAGAAGTTAGACTCGATTTATCATGCGATAAACCCAAAACTTTACAAATAATCACTAGATCGTTATTTGTTAAGTTCTTTTCCACATAAGACACTTTACTTTTACATAAATCGCTGTTGCAATCAAAGTCAAACCCTTCAAACTTTCTCAATCTTTGGCGATTTGCACGATCGCCTTCTTCTTCGTAAATAAACTTGTGAAACAATGTAATATTAGATTTCTTTTCAGTTTTTAGTGTCTCTTGCACATTCCCAAAGTCTTCAAGTTTGCTCATAGTTCTTTCTCTTACGCACACACACTAATATATATGTATATATACGTCGTTTGCCACGTCACCACAGTTATCGTCGTATTCAAACACTTTCTCGTCGTTCGTTGAAAATTTTTTTACCGTTTATTTGCCGCTTTTTCGTTGTAAGCCGCCACTTTTCCGTCGTTTGATGCTAATTCTTATTCGTTTTCGCGATGTTTTTTTTTTTTCTCGTCGTTTGATTCCACTGTTGCGTCGTTTTGTGTAAGTTTGTATCTTTCTCACTCACTACTTTTTTATTTCTTCATAAGTTGAGCCATGCCTTCTTTGTAGGTTGAGTCATGCCTATTTTGTAGGTTGAGCCATGCCTATTTTGTAGGTTGAGCCCCCATATTTGTAGGAATTTGTTATATTCACTATATTTATTTGTAGTATTTTAGTTTATTTTAATGTAAAACTATTTATTTGATTATTTTTATTAGATTTAGTTGGAAATTAGTCGTCTTTACTGCTTCGCGTCGTTTCGTCTTTCGTCTTTTTTGCAACCGCTCTCGCTCGTCTCTTCGGTTCGACTGCGCGTCTTTAGCTCAATTCGCCTCGCTCAGCAGAGTTGCCAGACCCAATCCCACATTATCACATATGTAAATTTCATAGCATACTCGATTTTTATGAAAATGTTTCTTCTAGTTCTTCTAGAGCTATAGAAGCTATATTATATAGTGGTCCGATCCTTATGGTTTTCATACTTTATTATTGGCGGGTAATAAAAACCCACGAAAAAAATTTCAGCCCGATAGCTCTTAACACGGCTGAGTAAAACGCGTACGCACAGACGGACGGACAGACGGACATGGCTATATCGACTCAGCTTCTCACGCTGATCAAGAATATATATACTTTATGGGGTCGGAAACGTCTACTTCTGTGCGTTACAATATTTATATACATATATATAAAAAAACAAACTATATATCAATTTTGCAACAACAATAAAGGTGTTGAATATACATAAAAGCTTGTCTATTAAAAAAAAAAAAAAAATTTTTTTTTTATTAACAAGGTGTGTCATAGCTTAATCTGGTGAAATTCACGGCTGATGACTGTCCGCCCTTAGTCGGGAACTGCAACGAGCAACAATCTCAGCTAGCTTCAGCACAACCGCGAAATAAACCAACAAATATTTAAACCCATTATTTCATCGCTTGCCACACGGAGGGACAACAATTCGTGCGTCGATAGATTAAAAAAAAAAAAAGGAAAGACACCTTGCTTACACATGTAGCAATATTTATTAGTATGTAGTAGAGAGCTGCATGAGTAGTCAAAAAACCTTATTCGAATTGACAATGCTCAAAATGAGTTGAGTGAGTTCGAGTGCGAGGCCGAAAAAGTATGAGTGAGTGAGTGCTCTCGCAATGGACTCATACACACAAAGCTAAAACACAAAAGAGAATTGAATGAATTGTGACAGGTAAAGAAAAGTGAGTTGGTTTCGAATGGATTCGAGTTGCCAAGTAGTTTTTCATTTCATTTATTTGTATAATAAAAAAGAAAGAGACAAAAACCAATGAAATGTAAACTCTTATTTTTTTTTGTTGCATATATTTTATTACATTTATTTCTATTTTATATTGGAATGCAAGATCATAATTTTATTTTTATTTTCTGAGTTACTAGTGTGAGGAACATTATAATTAACTATAATATCCCACACAACAAGCCAGCAACAACACAATCAAGCGGTGCAAAGGATGCACCCGATACAAGATATAGCCGAGACACAAACCAAACGTACGATATACGACCGAATCCGCTGCTAATGGATCGAACCGATTCGATATAAGTGGCATACGATCAAACGTGGCCAGTCGAACCACACGCAACCGTTGGCGATTTCGTACAAGCGGGAAGATGCGTGGGAAGCATAATGCAAGAAACCGATATGCACACACATGCGATGGGCTACCAAGTCCAATATGGCTCGATCCCATGATTTACGATCAAACATGACCGATCGAACCACATGCGACCGCTGGCGATTTCGTACAAGCGGGAAGATGCGTGGGGGGGCATGCATGCATTATATGAAACGATAATGGTTTGTGCATTGCATAGGGGAATATGCGAACCGAAGGGGGAGGGATGAACGATGGGGAAGCCCTCTATCTGATAGATACGATATACGTATGAAAGTGCATTGCAGGGGAAATTAAACGAGTGCACACAGCACGCGTGCATCGCGACCCATATCACTGTTAGTCAACTAAGCTACATACGTCTTTTATTTCCTGTAAACACACTTAGCCATGTAAGCAACTTATGTTTATGCGACCCTAGCAAAATATGTGACCCAAGACACACTAGGTACTTCACTTCCCTTTTCTAGCATAAGCACTTTTTAGCCTAGCCATTCTTTGAATATTGCCGGTAAGCAGAATTCGCCGGAAGAGGCGACCCACTTCTGACACGATCCCAACGCCGCTGCCAACAGCTCGACGCCGCAGCCAGCGCCCTATGGGCATCTCGGGATATATTTGAGGGAACACGCTCGACAGAGCCGGCAGTCTTAGTTTAGACGTGGAACTAATTGACTCAAGTATACAAGTCATGATCAACCAAGGGAGTTTTTTAAGGCCTTACGAGTAACCTTAAAGGCTCAGACTAGTGAAACAAAACAAGTGAAAGGATCAAAAAAAGTCAGAATAATTCGAGACGGCCTTACGAGTAACCTCTCAAATTATCCTGTAAGTAGCAAGTCCTTGGAATAGGACTAAAACACCGTGTTTAGGAAAGAATCGAGTAAGGTCAAACTGCCCCAGGACGATCCCCAGCATATTGGAAGGTACAAGGATATATCCTGTTACCGAAATTCTAGGAAAGAGCTCGGGACTCCTCTAAAAGAAACTTGTCATATCCAACCAAGCCCATAAACAATCGTAAATAAACATACCACCAAAACAAATCATTAAACAAACCTGTTCTAATTTTACCGAGGCACAAAATAAATTTTGTTGTGCCGAACCTAGCCCAGAGATAATTGTAAATATCCCGAAGGACGAAAAAAGATCGTTACAACTGGCGCCCAACGTGCTATACTGGTGAAATTTTAAACAAGACAAAAGTTTGAAATTTGAAAAGAAAACATCGAAATGGGAAAAGGATGGATGTACCACATGAAGAAGGAGGATCTGCTACAGACAGGCCAAAGGATCGGAGTCAACATGAACGGCACGGTAGAGGAGATGAGAAAACAACTCGGCGAATGGATAGGCAACCACGAGTCTGATCCAGAGTGGGGAGAGGAGATAAGAAGATTAGAACTCAAGTTCACAAAAATGTCCAAGCAAAAACCAGAAACAAGCGCAGCACAGTCAGGCGAGAATGGTGACAACAAGGAGGCCGAGGAGTTTAAAAAAATAAATATCGCTACGCTAGCGATTCCTCCATTTGCACCACCAAGATGGGGAAGCGAAGGAGCATTAGACGGCACCGACACAAAGAGGGACTTAAGGAGACAAACGATAGACCCCAAGAACGCGGCACCACATACAACAAACAGGACCACCGAATACGCCAAGGTGGCAAAACAAGTGAGGGAGTGGACTTTCAGATTCGATGGCAATTCCAGACCGCTAGAATTTATAGAACAAATCGAGTGGTCAGCAGACATGTATGGCATCGAGCTGGACATGATCCCAAGAGCAATGCCAGAACTACTGAAAGACAAAGCACTCAAATGGTACCTCGTAAACAATAAGCAGTGGCGATCGTGGAAGGAATTCGTTGAGGGCTTCAAGAAATACTTCCGGCCAAGAGGATTCTTCAACAAATTGGCTGATCAAGTAAAAAATCGCAAACAAAACAGAAACGAGTATTTCAAGGACTATATGGTCGACATGCAAACAATGATGAGACCCCTTAAAATACCAGAGTACGAGCAATTGGAGGTTATATTAGAAAATTGCACTCCAGATTTGAGGATATTCGTTCGGCCGCACAGAGTCAGAAACCTAGATGAGCTGATGCAGTTGGCGGAAGAGCATGAGATGCTTGAACAAGAACGATCAGATTTCCATCGCCCAAACAATGCTCAAAGAACACACAACAACCAATCAAGCCATAGAGGAGGAAATAATTACGGGCCACCAGTCACACAGTGCCGAAGATGCCAAAACAACAGCATGGAGAACAATTCAAGACCAACCCAAGAGAATAAAAACATCCAAGAGGGAAGAGTCTTGAACCCAAACCAGGCATGCCGCAGATGCGGGGAGCCGGACACTGGGCAAGGGAGTGCAACAATCAGAGACTCAATTTCTGTTGGTAGTGTGGAAGGATTGGGAAAAGAACAAAAAGAGTGTTGTTGGAGTTCGGGAAACGAAAGGCGGTTCCAGCCTATCAGGGGCGAGCAGGGACCCAGTCAACAAGCTCCTCACCACTGATAGACCAACTAATAGAGGAAGAGGATCAATTGTCAGCAATTATCGAAGTAGCAGGAGTCCACATAAAAGCGACAATTGACTCCGGAGACACGAGCAGTTTTATCAGCAAACAAATGTTGGAAACGGTGGAAAAGAAAGGAGACCGAGAGACCACGAACAAGCAAGTATACATGGCGGACGGGAAGGTGAGAGACATCAACGAGCAATGGACAGGATACGTTCGATTCGGAAACAAAGAAATGAACATAACATTTCTCATCATGCCAGACGGAATAGATGCTATAATCTTAGGATGGAATTTCCTAAGGCTGATGAATACCGAAATAGCATGCGGAGGCCACAGGATAAAAATTCCAACGGTGAAGACGATGCAGGACAGGATAACCGAACGCATATCGATCGTGGTGACACAGAAGGAAGAGCAAACAGAAATACAAAGGTTTCTAGAACACGAACTGATGGAATTGGGGAAAATCAAGGGATCATCAAAAGTAGGGATACACAGGATCACAATGAAGGATGATATACCAATAAAACAAAGGTATTACCCAAAAAATCCAAAAATACAGGGAGAAATCAACACAAAGGTCGCTGAACTGTTGACAAAGGGATGCATCGAACCATCACAAAGCCCATATAGCTCACCCATAGTGATGGTGAGAAAGAAGCAGACGGGCAAATGGAGATTATGCGTAGATTTTAGACAGATTAACGCAAAATCTATAAAAGATGCATACCCAATGCCCCGCATCGATTACATCTTAAACCAACTACGTGAAGCGAAATTTATAAGCAGCCTAGACCTGAAGGACGGCTATTGGCAAATTCCGTTGGAAGAAAACAGCAGACCAATGACAGCATTCACAGTCCCAGGGAAAGGTTTATTCCAATGGAAAGTGATGCCATTCGGGTTACATTCCGCATCAGCAACGTTCCAACGGGCACTGGACCAAGTCATTGGCCAAGAAATGATACCAAACGCGTTCACCTACCAAGATGACAGGATACGTTCGATTCGGAAACAAAGAAATGAACATAACATTTCTCATCATGCCAGACGGAATAGATGCTATAATCTTAGGATGGAATTTCCTAAGGCTGATGAATACCGAAATAGCATGCGGAGGCCACAGGATAAAAATTCCAACGGTGAAGACGATGCAGGACAGGATAACCGAACGCATATCGATCGTGGTGACACAGAAGGAAGAGCAAACAGAAATACAAAGGTTTCTAGAACACGAACTGATGGAATTGGGGAAAATCAAGGG
This sequence comes from Drosophila tropicalis, assembly GCF_018151085.1. NCBI lineage: Eukaryota > Metazoa > Arthropoda > Insecta > Diptera > Drosophilidae > Drosophila > Drosophila tropicalis. The sequence continues at coordinate 183,395 of NW_027172400.1, read as the reverse complement.
ATCATCAAAAGTAGGGATACACAGGATCACAATGAAGGATGATATACCAATAAAACAAAGGTATTACCCAAAAAATCCAAAAATACAGGGAGAAATCAACACAAAGGTCGCTGAACTGTTGACAAAGGGATGCATCGAACCATCACAAAGCCCATATAGCTCACCCATAGTGATGGTGAGAAAGAAGCAGACGGGCAAATGGAGATTATGCGTAGATTTTAGACAGATTAACGCAAAATCTATAAAAGATGCATACCCAATGCCCCGCATCGATTACATCTTAAACCAACTACGTGAAGCGAAACCTGCAAGAAGTGTTCAGGAGAGTGAAAGAAGCAAACTTAAGAATAAATGCTGAAACGTGCCAATTCTTTAGAAAAGAGCTAAAGTTTCTAGGCCACTTGGTAACAGAAAACGGTATTGCAACGGACCCAGACAAGGTGGCAGCAATAGCTCAATTGAAGCCGCCCACGTGCACAAAAGAATTACGGCAATATCTAGGAGTGGCTTCGTGGTACAGACGATTCGTACCAAATTTTGCTATGATAATACACCCGTTAAACGCACTGCTCAAGAAAAAAAACCAAATGGCATTGGAGCGAAGAGCATCAGGCAGCATTCGAATCGGTAAAAGAAAAACTCACGAGTGACCCAGTATTGGCATGCCCAGACTTCACAAAAACGTTCGTACTCCAGACACATGCAAGCAACATAGGATTAGGGGCCATACTAGTACAAAACACCGAGGAGGGGGAAAGAGTGATTTCATATCTTTCGAGAGAGTTGAATCAAGCGGAGAAGAACTATTCGGCAACAGAAAAGGAATGCCTAGCAATAGTGTGGGCAGTACGCAAGCTGAGACCATATCTCGAGGGATACCGATTTAAGGTGGTGACAGACCACATGGCGTTGAAGTGGTTGAATAGTATAGAGAGCCCCACGGGCCGCATAGCTCGATGGGCACTGGAATTACAACAATACGATTTCGAAATAGCATATCGAAAGGGCAAATTAAACATTGTCGCCGATGCACTATCAAGACAACCGATGGAAGGGTGCAAAAGAATAGTAGACAATGGCGCCCGATTACGACAAGCAAACAAAGAATGTGAGTGGATTCAAGATATAATACAGAAAATACAACAACAACCACAGAAATATTTAGATTACAGCCAGGTGTACAGGAATATTCCGCATAGAGCAGGCCAAGAAGAAGTAATATCATGGAAATTGTGTGTGCCCAAGACGCTACGGAACCAAGTGATGGAAGAAAACCACACTTCCATAACGGCAGGGCATACAGGAAACAGGCGAACGATTGCTAGAACTGCGTCAAGATATTATTGGCCAGGAATCCAACGAGATATCAAGAAAATCGTGGGAAAGTGTACAACGTGTCAACAATACAAACCCAACCAACAGCAAGCAGCAGGGAAAATGCTGACGCAAATACCGGATGAACCATGGGCCACCGTCTGCGCTGATTTCGTCGGACCCTTACCACGGTCGAAACATGGAAACTCAATGTTACTAGTAATCATTGACCGATTTTCAAAATGGACAGAACTGATACCCATGCGAAAGGCAACTGCGGAGAATCTAATCAAAGCCTTTAGGGAAAGGATTCTGTCGAGATTTGGAGTTCCTAAAGTGGTAATAACGGACAATGGGGCCCAATTCACTAGCAGAACATTTAAGAAAATGCTAGAGGAATGGGGATGCCACCACCAATTAACAGCACCATACACACCACAAGAAAACCCAACCGAAAGGGCAAACAGAACAGTGAAAACAATGATTGCTCAGTTTACCGGTGAAAATCAACGGAATTGGGATGAGAGCTGGCCGGAAATAACACTGGCTGTAAATACTAGTCAATCAGAGTCAACTGGATTTACACCAGCATATGTGATACAAGGACGTGAACCTAGAATGCCAGGCGCGATATACGATAATGTCACGACAGGCACAGGAAAGCAAAGCGTACCACCAGAGGCGAAGGCAAAACAAGTACAAGAGCTGTTCGAGCTAATAAGACGTAATCTGGAGACGGCGGCACAAGATCAGGCACGTCACTATAACCTAAGGAGGAGAGAGTGGAGACCAACAATTGGAACCACAGTATGGGCAAAAGAACACCATCTCTCGAATGCGGCCGAAGGATTCGCAGCAAAGTTGGCACCAAGATTTGGAGGCCCCTATGAAGTGACAGGGTTTTTGTCTCCAGTTATATGTAAATTACGGCACAAAGAAACAGGAAAAACCAGGCAAGCACATATCAGCCAGATGAAACAACAAATATATGAACAAACAGATGGCAAGAAACTAGATGAACAATGAGAAGGACGACTCTGATGACATGGCATCGAGAAAGAAATACACATACAGAAAACAAACACAAGGTACAATGGACAGGGGAGGGCAAATCACTCCCGAAGAAGGGGGGGATCGTGAGGAACATTATAATTAACTATAATATCCCACACAACAAGCCAGCAACAACACAATCAAGCGGTGCAAAGGATGCACCCGATACAAGATATAGCCGAGACACAAACCAAACGTACGATATACGACCGAATCCGCTGCTAATGGATCGAACCGATTCGATATAAGTGGCATACGATCAAACGTGGCCAGTCGAACCACACGCAACCGTCGGCGATTTCGTACAAGCGGGAAGATGCGTGGGAAGCATAATGCAAGAAACCGATATGCACACACATGCGATGGGCAACCAAGTCCAATATGGCTCGATCCCATGATTTACGATCAAACATGACCGATCGAACCACATGCGACCGCTGGCGATTTCGTACAAGCGGGAAGATGCGTGGGGGGGGGGGCATGCATGCATTATATGAAACGATAATGGTTTGTGCATTGCATAGGGGAATATGCGAACCGAAGGGGGAGGGATGAACGATGGGGAAGCCCTCTATCTGATAGGTACGATATACGTATGAAAGTGCATTGCAGGGGAAATTAAACGAGTGCACACAGCACGCGTGCATCGCGACCCATATCACTGTTAGTCAACTAAGCTACATACGTCTTTTATTTCCTGTAAACACACTTAGCCATGTAAGCAACTTATGTTTATGCGACCCTAGCAAAATATGTGACCCAAGACACACTAGGTACTTCACTTCCCTTTTCTAGCATAAGCACTTTTTAGCCTAGCCATTCTTTGAATATTGCCGGTAAGCAGAATTCGCCGGAAGAGGCGACCCACTTCTGACACGATCCCAACGCCGCTGCCAACAGCTCGACGCCGCAGCCAGCGCCCTATGGGCATCTCGGGATATATTTGAGGGAACACGCTCGACAGAGCCGGCAGTCTTAGTTTAGACGTGGAACTAATTGACTCAAGTATACAAGTCATGATCAACCAAGGGAGTTTTTAAGGCCTTACGAGTAACCTTAAAGGCTCAGACTAGTGAAACAAAACAAGTGAAAGGATCAAAAAAAGTCAGAATAATTCGAGACGGCCTTACGAGTAACCTCTCAAATTATCCTGTAACTAGCAAGTCCTTGGAATAGGACTAAAACACCGTGTTTAGGCAAGAATCGAGTAAGGTCAAACTGCCCCAGGACGGTCCCCAGCATATTGGAAGGTACAAGGATATATCCTGTTACCGAAATTCCAGGAAAGAGCTCGGGACTCCTCTACAAGAAACTTGTCATATCCAACCAAGCCCATAAACAATCGTAAATAAACATACCACCAAAACAAATCATTAAACAAACCTGTTCTAATTTCACCGGGGCACAAAATAAATTTTGTTGTGCCGAACCTAGCCCAGAGATAATTGTAAATATCCCGAAGGACGAAAAAGGATCGTTACACTAGAAATAAGACAACGCTTTTCTAAGATCAAATTTCTAGCGTTGGAAAAGGTTCGTTCCGAAGCTGCGCTGCTCGCTGGAATACAGAATATTTTGCAACTTGTCTTATAAAGCAGAGGAAAAAACATTTATATTTCCATATGAGGTTATTTCCTGTTGAATTTGGTCTGCGATTTCAACTGGTTGGACTTCTACGAAATCAGCAAATTCGTCCATAGTTGCAGGTGTTTTAGTTGTGCTGAAATTACTGCCTTGAATAAAATTTTGCATAATAGTTTTGCAGTCTTTAATAACAGTCTCTTTTTCAGTGGATGAAAATTTTATTAGTTTGTTTGCGGGTGGAAAAAGAAACAAGGCTAATGGTACTTAGATAAATTCGGAACTATTGTGGAAAATATTTGAATGTGTAAAGCAGATTTCAGTGACTGAATGAGGTGAATATCGGTTTCCTTCAATTTGTTAATATTTGGGACAATGAGGTGAATGGTTGGACTATTGCTTGGATCCAGTTTTTTTGAAGTTTGGTCAAAAGCTTCCAGCACTCGAACTATGGAACCTAAATGGTTGATGTTGATGCCTTCAATTCTACATGTCTGATTTCTGTCTTTTAAAATCGTCGTTACTTCAATCCAATTAGTTTCAACTGACTTTAAAAGGTAATACACTGTATTACAACGAGTTGGGCAAAAAATTTTAAGAAAATCCTAACGAGGAGTTCATTCCAGACTTTTTGAAATATTTCACAATCTTGGTACTAGTAGAGACGATGTGACCGAGTCTGGACCCAGTTAAATGAAACTTGATCTAGTGGTTGTGAAAAATACTTGTGATCGAAAGACACTTTAAAATCTTTAAATGAAATCGTGAAAAAATATGATACATGGCAGTAATTTTCTCCAAGTTCCTATATATGAGCAATATGATATAGTGGTCCAATCCGGCTGAATCCGAGATACTCCAACTCCAGCAGTATATATAAGCCTACATGCAAAATTTCAACTCTTTAGCTCTTACGGTCTAGGTCTAGGAGAATTATTTGAACCATGGCTATTTGAACTCGTCTCGTCGTGCTGATGAAGATATTTATTATTTAAGATAAATATGGATTGGTGAGACTCACAAACGATCTTTATTGAAACAAAGCGTCTTAAGAACTTACTTATGATTATTCATACAGATATGATTAAAGTTCGGTTACAAAGCATTTGATGTTATTGGGAGCTTTTGATCTGGTGACAAGTGATCAGGATTTTGATTGGCTTATTGATTTTTGCTTACTAAGCTTTTTTACGCTTGGAAGATTTTTTTGGGAGATTCGTGTTTGTTTATACCATAGCGAGTAAAACACGTCTATCTTTGGTGAGCTCTCCATAAAAACTGAGCCGCTCTCATTCTTTTTATTTAAATCTCTCTGCTATTTTCTTTAAAGTGAGACAGCACGCTTCTCGTACTGTACCACTGCATAAAACTTAAAACTAATCTGTAACAAAGAAAAGAGTAAGATATACTTAATTCTAAACATATTGCACTGGGGGAAAGAGTAAGATATACTTAATATTAATACATATTGCTACAATTCGGCCATTCTGACAGTAAGGATCATCCTAGTCTTCTTTATGACGACCTTTGCTTCTCGTATTATAGTTGTGTGTATTGTTGTCATTTTTAGCGCTTTCCAATTTACTTATTTCTTTGCTTAACATACTGACTTTTTCTTTAACAGAATTTTCATTTACATTTAGATTTGTATTTATTTTTATCTGTTGATTCGTATTTTCATCTTTCTCTATATTTTAGTTAACTTTATTAGTTTCATCTGACCAATTGAACCATGGCTTCATAGTTGCTATAGACCAAATTCCAGTATAAGGAATCTTCGACTGCTGAAATCCGTCGACGTCACTTACAACGTATCGATCATTTTCGAGGCACTTAACGATTTTAAAAGGCCCTTTGAATCTCGGCACTAATTTTTTGGATACCCCTTTGTGAGTGTCAAAATTTTTAACTGCCACATAGTCGCCTGGCTTAAAAACTTTTGGCCCTCGTCTTTTTCGATTCGCTAGACATTCATTATACTCTTGAAGTTTCTTTTATTTTTCTTTAGCTTTTGCTCGTACCGATTCCAAATTTCGTTCCATAGACCTGTCGTCTAACAAGTAGTCTTTTAATTCATCTACTTGTCGTCCTTTTTGGCCGACGCCAAATAGTACGACGCTTGGATGCTGTCCCAATGACCTATGAATAGTGTTATTCATGGTATACTCTACCATCTCTATGGCCTGACCAAAACTAACATTTTCAAGGCTAATAATTTTACCAACATAGGGCCTAGATTTCTATTTATTCTTTCAGCTTTGCCACTAGCTTGCGGCGAACCAGTTGCGATTTTGACATGTTGTATATTACAACACTCTAAAAAGCTAGAAAATTCGATAGACGTAAAACACCTTTCCACGATCCGAAACTATGCACTTTGGCCTACTATAGGATCTAAAATTCTCTTTAAGTGCTTATATTCCTTCCTTAGATTTAGTGGTTTTCGCTAAGTAAAGTCTGACAAATTTTGTACACGCGTCAACCACCACTAATATGTGTTTTTTGTGCTTCCTTTGACATCAATTGGTCCGAAGTGATCGATATGAACCACTTCGAATGGCACATCAGGTTTAGGTAGATTGTGGATTTGACTTTCTTGTTTTCCATTTTTTGACGAATTACTTTACGCAATTATTTACATTTTGTTCTACTTTTTTTCGTAACTTTGGAAACCAATACGACTTTGTGATAACTTCAACAACCTTGTGTGGCCTAACTCATTATGATATTTAAACAGGACATGTGATTCCATATTTTTCGGGACGTAAAAAGCAAGGCAACCATTTAGTAGTTTTTTATAAATTAAACCGTTTCGCATTTCATACGAACTGTGTTCAGACCTTTCTAACATTGATTTTAATCTTAAAATTTCATCATCTTGGCTCTGACATATTACTAAGTTATCTTTAAATGAGTTAGTTTCCACAACCATAATGTTAGTATTTCTACTTAAAGCATCTACATGTTGCATTCTCGTTGCCGGCCTATGCTCTAGCACATAATCGTAGTTTTCTAACTCTATAGCTCAACGGGCTATTCTGGCGTTAACTTCTCTTTTGCTAAGTGTCAATGTAAGCGAGTTGCAATCTGTCGCGATCTTGAAATGCATTCCCTGTAAATATACACGAATTCGTTTTAACGAATAAATTATCGCCAATGTTTCTAACTCAAAGCTATGATATCTAGTTTCCACATCGGTAGTTCTTTTGGAAAAATAGAAAACTAGATGCTATTTACCATCGCTTTTCCTTTGTAGCAAAGTCGATCCGAAACCAATAGAGCTTGCGTTACAATGCAGTTCGGTTTCATCATTTGGGCTATAAAGCGCAAGTATTCGGGCCTCTGTAAACTTAGACTTTAGATTTTCAAACGTACTAGGTTCGATGTTGCCAAACACGAACTTTTTGTCTTTTCTAAGTAGGCCATATAATGGCTTGGCAGTATTAGCAAAATCTTTAATAAACCTACGAAAATAGGAACATAGTCCTGAAAAACTTTGAACTGGAAAATCCTTTACTGTTTGTATACCTTTATCGTCAGCTTTGATGCCTTTGCCTGTAATCAAACACCCTAGGTACTTAACACTCGTCTGATTTGATTCTAATTTGTTTTCAACCAATCTGTCAAATACTTCTTTTAAAATTTCTAGATGCATATCAAAATATTTTGTTGCTACCATAATGTCGTCTAAATATATAATAACTTTTCCATCCCAAATCATATCGGCAAATATCCTGTTTATAAACCTTTGAAATGCAGACGGCGCATTTCTGAGGCCAAATGGCATACGAAGAAATTCAAACTGACCAAGCGGTGTCGTAAACGACGTAAACTTCACTGAATCCTCATGCATGTATACATGGAAAAACCCATTCTTTAAGTGGAATTCTGAAAATAACGTTTTTCCTGCAAGTCTATCTAACAGATCATCAATAAGTGAAATAGGATAACTATCTTTTGAAGTCGCCTGGTTAGTCTTTTTTACGAGCACGATTGGGGAAACATACTGACTCACTTTTTGCTTAAGTATTCGTCAATTATTTTTTGCAATTCAGCCATTTCGCTATAAGAAAGTCGAAATTTAGAAATTATAGAATTTAGAAAAAATATTTTCAAACATTGTCGTTTCTTTGAAACTTAAACTTTTGCCAACATAATATTTCGAATTTACCACGTCACAATCAATATTTAGCAGTTGGTTTTCAAAATTATCTTCATCGCTCAAGTCATGGCTTAACTTAATACTTAAACTTTTGCAACATAATATTTTGAATTTACCACGTCACAATCAATATTTAGCAGTTGGTTTTCAAAATTATCTTCATCGCTCAAGTCATGGCTTAACTTAATACTTTCGGGCATTGACTCTTTACACAGATCATCGTCAAGCTGCAGTACAATTTTAGCTTTACATATTTTCATAAAATCTCTACCTAACAGTATTGGACTTCCCATAGACTCGTTGGAAACAGTCAGTAGTCGAACGCAAACATTTTTATTCAATATTTCAACGTAACATAAAATACTTCCAAAGGCTTCAAGTTTACTTTTTTTAAACCAAAATACCCATGTTCAGGGATCCAATTTAATTTCATCTGAAACGAACTCCTTTTTAATTAAGCTAACTGCGCTTCCCGAGTCTATGAGGCATCGTAGAGAAAATACATCATTACCTATATGAACTTTTACAATTCTTATATTATCCAAACTTACTGATATTGCTGCGGGCTTCTTCTTGTTTTGACTGCAATCTGCCACTCGGTGACCCATTTCACCACATCCAAAGCAAGCACCAGTTGCTCTTATTGATTTGTTACAGTCGGCTGCTAGGTGACCCAGACAGTTGCAGTTGAAGCACCTGAATGTGGGCTTCTTCTTTGCGGAAACATTTGGCAGAGATACAGGTTTTTCCCGCTGCAGCACTATGTTGACAAATGCTGCCAACACGTCATCCTTAGACCCAAAACGTTGCATACAAGCCATCTCTCGCAAGTGACGGTCTGGTATCCCGTCAACAATATACTCGACCATCTCGTCCTCCGGCAAACGCAAGCCGCCAGCCAAGCCAACTTTGTCGTTAAAGTAATTCAGGAACGGTTCGCCGACTCACCACTTGCGTGCCTCAAACTCTCGTCGAATTATTACATTGGTCTTCTTTGATCCGAAGACTTTTCCCATGGCATCGAATATGGTTTTCACAGGCTGACACAAACAATCAGGGTTTGAGTGTATCCAGTCCAAGGCTTTGCCCGTTAGTTTGCCGAAGACAAGCAAACGTAAATTATTTTCGTTCAAGTTGAATGATCTTTCCAAACTACAAAACTAGCACAAAAGATATCCAACCCTAAACATTTCCATTACAGTCAAAATCGGGTACAAAATCTTTCCCATCTTTGGCCAGGACCTGATCACCTGTCTTCGTCGCCTGCCAGCTGCTTGAGTTGCCAGACTCAGGGTTGCCAGTAAGGCGCAACAACTCGTTTCCTCTACGAACCAGTTCGATTTCTTTGCAAAGTAGTTCCAGCTTTTTTTCCAACGTGTACTTTACTGCGTTTTCTTCTTTTTGGTTCTCTTCATTCGACTTCTCTTTTGTTGCGTTGCGCTCTCCGTTGTTACTGTAGCATGTTGTGGAATAACATATTAATAACAATATAAACATATTGTAGCAATTAGTTACAATATTTATGTGCGCAACATTCAAGTTTATTTGCCTCTTAAGTAACATGACCACCCATGAGTGCATGGTGCTGGACAATTGCTGTGTCGGCAAATATAACACGCGCGGCCGCGTTGGCCCAATATGCAATATGATACATCCTCACTCTACCGACGCGACGGTATATAAACATACATACTCTTATGTAAACACTTATACATTTATACATAAGTATGTTTATACATAAGCATACCGTTCGTCTGCCTGCATGACTAGCAGCGCAGCTACGCGGTCTTAGCTATAGTCGACAATTGTTATAGAATTAAGAATTATTCAATAAACTGAGCTCAAACCAAAAGGGACTATTGGTGTTCCTTAATATTTCTTTGAACCTACTACATGGCGACCGTGACAGTGGTCACCAAACGATAGGCGTGACCAAAAGGAGCAGACCAATGGAGGAATAAAGGAAGGAAAATAACATACTACAATCACAGTAAGTAGAGTGATGGGAAAAAAATCTGGTGTGGTCAAAAAATTAAAAGCCAGAAAGGCGCAGAAATTGAGGCTACTAAATAGCCCACAGACTAATTGGAATACCTCGGTGGAATTACACGCCGAGGTAGAGTTTATAAAAACCCAATTAGAAGAAAGAGAAAATAAAACCACAACAACCAGAATCCCATACTCTACGATTCAAAACGTGGCAAAACCAAAAGTAAAAATAAGTCCACAAACTGTGAAGGAACTACCGAAATTAAAGAAGGTCTGCCCAAACGACTGCGAGGGCCCATTATACTCAGCATACTGCGAGTATACATGCAAACATTGCTACGGGACTCCAAGGGAAAAGCCAGTCCCCAAGCGAAGGAAGTGAAAAGAAAAATAAAACAAAGAATCAACAAATCTGGTGCGATGACCTGCACCGGAATCGCCTGAGCTCAGAGGCCCCGGACATCAGCAGCTGAGACTACAAGCGTGAAAAGCAGGCCGCTTTTTACGCCATCGATGGAGCATCAGCGTGCCAACCGGCGACGACCAGCTGATGCTAGAGGCTAGCCGAAAACAACAAAGATATAAATGAACAAATTATGCGCTGCGTCGCACATTTTTTTTAGTGTACTGCGATGCACATTTTTTTTTAATAGAATTAAAATAATCAATGTACAATTGTGCGGCATTAAAAGCTGCCCAATTAGAGTGTGGCCTAAAAACCATACGGAAAAATAGGCAGGGATACATGTAAAAAAAAAAAAAAAGCCTTCAGCAAAAAAAAAAAAAAAGAAATTTTATTAAATTACTAATTAACTAAATTACAAGAAAAATTTAAAAAACCAAATTCCAAACTTTTTCTTTAAACGATGGAATGTTAGATAACAAAATAAGCAAGTTTGATGATACATTTGATACACCCAATATGGGGTTAATAGATACTAAAACAGTGGACTCCACTGCAAATGTAATCAATAAAATAGAGTCATCGAATGTAGACTTGAAACCAACAAATGCACTTTTATTAGTAATTGTAATAATAATGAGCGCATATGTGTTATATAAAGCATATAAACTACACAATAAATGTGTAACAAAAAGAGCCTTAAGCCATGCTAATGATCTCGATAAGATCTAAATAACATATGCAACAATTGTAATAAAAATGCATTTCACAAAAAATTATTATCAAAAGAAAAAAAATATATACATCAATATCCAAATAAAAAAAAAAAAAAAATTTTAAGCTGAATAACATATATATTGGTTGATTAAAATGAGTAAAATAGATGATTATTTTAGGAAGATAGTAGATAGGCATCCCAGAATAGTTTCCCATTTAATTGAGGTTTTTAGAAGCGAGCAAAGTAATTCTCCTCAACGCTCGATTTGTTTAATACAGATTAGGTTAGCCTATCTAGATATAACGGGAGAAGAATTCCCAGTAACAGGTTGCACTTGGGTACAGATGAGTTTCATCCTCACAGTACCATATGTGTGTTGTTACACAAATGCCACAGGCACATTTTGCTTCTACCTGATGGATGAAGCTCAATAATAAGTTGTTGCAAAAATCAAGAAAAATATAAGAATAGAACAGATGGCCTAGATATAACATACAAATGTATCTAGTAGAGCTTAAATATTTGAACAAGTATGTTCTATTCTTAGATTTCCTCATCAACAGAGGTGAAACCAATCCAAAATATAAAGAAATTAAATACTGGATTGTGAATAATAAAAAATTCAAATCAAGGATAGCCTACTTGATAGAAAGATCCATAGTAGAAGCGTATAATCGCCTGAAGCAAAAAAATAGAATTCTACCCAACTGGGTACATAAACTGTTTGAAGAACCGATAGAGATAATCGATCTCTCACGTAATTAAAAAAAAAAAAAAAGGAAGACCACAAAAATAAACTTTGAAGCATGGAATGGGAAGAATTACTTCTCCATATCCAAAATATTAAAGAGAATTTCAAGAAATCATATAAATGCGTTACACAAAATAGAAACATCGAAAATGAAACAATAAACAAGCACGCAAAAATTCTAGTTGATTCATTCAATGAAGCAAGAAATTTAGTGCATGTTAATAGAGAGAGCATAAGTAAAGCAAATTGGTCAAAGATTTCCAATCTACTGATCAAGTTACGTACAAACCTAATCTCTATAAAGACAAAATACAATCTTGATATATTTGTACCTACTGTCCTTAATTCACCCCTGAGCATAGACACCTGTAAAAAGGAAACAGAGCAAGAAGGTGAAGAATCTGAAACAAGCGAGGAAGAAATAGAAGAGAAAGATCTAAACGATCTAACAATTCCTGCGCTATTAACATTACCTGATATAGAAGCGTTGTCTGAACAAGACAACGAATCAGATTTGGACACCAATACAAGTGTAATAAACACAACTGACAGGATGGCAGAATTAAATGCCCGAAGGGCATATATGAAAGATATAAACATAGCCATACCTGAATTTAATGGCACGAAAATGCAACTCAAAAGATTCGTAACAGCTCTGAGGTTGGTAGATATGATGAAAGGCGACTACGAAAGTATAGCAGTTGAGGTAATAAAATCAAAAATTATTGGCCCAACACTATATGAAGTCGAAGAAGAAACTTCAATAGAAGCAATAATACAAAAATTGCAAGGCTTTGTAATTGGTGAAACATCTAAAGTTATAAAAGCCAGATTGAAGAATACAACTCAGAAAGGTAAAACCGCTGACGAATTTACTTCGCAGATAGATAACTTACGCAAAACACTTCAATCTGCATATATCGAAGAAGGTATGCCTGCAGCACTTGCTCTTAAGAATAGCACAGACGATGCTATAGAAGCAATGATTGGAAATTGCGAACACAACAGAATTAAAAATATACTTGACTCTGGTAACTTCAAAACCATGGACGAAGCTATAGCAAAGTACCTACAAAAAAGTACTGAAATATCAGGTAATCCAAATACGGTTCTATTTGCTCAAAGAAACCGTGGTAATTACACTAACAAATATAATTATCGTGGTAGAGGCAATGGTCGTGGTTATTACAACAACTATAACAAAAACAATAACGGCCAAAACAGCAGAGGTTACGGCAGAAATAATAACAGAGGGAATAGAGGAAATAACCGACAAAACAGAGGTTATAACTCTAATAATAGCAATGTTAGGGTAGCCCAGAATAATTCGGGAAACTCCCAACAACCTTTAGATACTCAACAATAAACAATTACAAGGTTTACACCATCAGTCTCAGTCAAAGCACATTTGCAAGTTTCACTAACGTAGCAACAGGAAAAGAGTTAGTATTTTTAATAGACACAGGTGCTGACATATCCATACTAAAAGAAAATTCCGACAACTTCCAATATATTGAAACCAATCAAATAATAAATATACAAGGAATAAGTCAAGAAATAACAAAATCAAAAGGACTTACTTCCATAGAAATACAAACCTCTAAATACATAATTCCACACGATTTTCATATCGTAAATTTACAATTCGCTATTCCTTGTGATGGAATACTAGGTATCGATTTCATAAGAAAATATAACTGTCAATTAGATTTCAAACCGACTGAGGATTGGCTTATAATTAGACCAAACAATTTACAATATCCCATATATGTACCAATAGCATACAGTTCTGGCAACAACTCCGTAGTTCTGCCAGCAAGATCACAAGTTGTCCGAAAAATTGAAATAATCTCAGTGGAAGACAGTATATTAATTCCGAACCAAGAAATTCAGCAGGGTATTTACATAGCAAATACCATATGCATCTTCTCAAAACGCATTCATAAAATTTCTAAATACAACAAACACAAATCAAATAGTCAATATAAATAACTTGCAGTACGAATCACTTTCGAACTACGAAGTAGTTAAAACAAGTTCAGAAGATAGAGAGAAAACGGTATTATCGACACTCTCGAAGAATTTTCCACCACAGTTCAATAGCCAACTAACCAAATTATGCACACAGTATAGTGATGTGTTCGGTTTGGAAACCGAATCTATAACTACCAATAATTTTTATAAACAAAAACTGAGACTGAAAGATGATGAACCAATATACATAAAGAACTACAGAAATCCTCATAGTCAAAAAGACGAGATACAAAAACAAGTCCAAAAGTAAATAGATGACAAAATAGTTGAACCATCGGTATCAGCTTATAACAGCCCACTGTTACTTGTACCAAAGAAATCACTGCCTAATTCCGAAAAGAAAAAATGGCGATTAGTAATTGACTATCGTCAGATCAATAAAAAATTGTTGTCCGATAAATTCCCACTCCCGAGGATTGATGATATTCTAGATCAACTGGGAAGAGCAAAGTACTTTTCGTGCCTGGATTTAATGTCAGGTTTTCATCAGATAGAACTCGAAGAAGAATCACGAAATGTTACATCCTTTTCAACAAACAATGGTTCATATCGCTTCACGCGATTACCATTTGGTTTAAAGATAGCGCCAAATTCATTCCAGAGAATGATGACTATAGCATTCACTGGACTTGAACCTTCTCAAGCATTCCTTTATATGGACGATTTAATAGTCATTGGTTGTTCTGAAAAACATATGCTCAATAACTTAACAGATGTGTTTGAGAAATGTAGGCAACACAACCTAAAACTACATCCCGAAAATGTTCATTTTTTATGCATGAAGTCACCTTTTTGGGGCATAAATGCACAGACAAAGGAATCTTGCCTGATGACACAAAATACGAAGTCATCCAAAATTATCCAGTCCCCCACGATGCGGACAGCGCTAGAAGATTCATTGCATTTTGCAATTATTACAGAAGATTCATAAAGAATTTTGCCGACTACTCTCGTCACATAACAAGATTATGTAAAAAAAGATGTAAAATTTGAATGGACAGCTGACTGTCAAAATGCTTTTGAACATTTAAAATCGGCATTAATGAACCCAACTCTATTGCAATACCCAGATTTCAGCAAAGAATTTTGCATAATCACTGATGCGAGTAAGTACGCATGTGGAGCAGCCTTAACACAAAACAAAGAAAGACTCCAGCTACCAGTTGCATACGCATCAAGAGCCTTTACAAAAGGTGAGAGCAACAAAAGTACAACAGAACAAGAATTAGCAGCTATTCATTGGGCAATAACACATTTCAGACCATACATTTATGGTAGACATTTCACCGTCAAAACTGATCACAGAGCACTTACTTATCTATTTTCAATGATAAATCCAAGTTCGAAACTAACGCGAATGAGACTTGAATTAGAGGAATATGATTTCACAGTAGAGTATCTAAAGGGTAAAGATAATTATGTAGCAGATGCCCTCTCAAGAATAACAATCAAAGACTTACAAAACATACAAAACGATAATAAAATTCTGAAAGTCACTACCAGAAACCAAAATAAACAGTTAAATTCCTGCGCAGGGAACGAAAAAGAAAAAGAAGATTTGCAAAAACAATCTCTTAATGCTTCTAAGCCCAATGTATATGACGTCATTGTAAATGACGAAGTACGAAAAAGTAGTGACCTTGCGAATAACTGATTCTTTAACCACATTCAAACATGGCAAGAAAGTTATAGCAAGAATTGACATTTGCGATATGTATACCAATGGAATTCTCGACTTAGGTCAATTTTTTCAAAGGCTCGAAAAAGAAGCCGGTATACTCAACATAAGTCAAGTCAAAGTGGCACCGAGCGAAAAGATCTTTGAAACTGTCTCAATAGAATCTTTTAAAAATATGGGCAATCAAATTTTACAATCATTAAGAGTAGCGCTACTCAAGCCGGTGACCCTATTATTAAATAATGATAAACAAAACGAAGCAATACTGTTTACGTTCCACGATGACCCAATACAAGGAGGTGATACTGGAATATTGAGAACTATGGCCAAAATAAAAAGGCATTATTATTGGAAAAATATGACACGAGATATATCTCAATATATAAAAAAATGTAATAAGTGTCAAAAAGCAAAGATAACAAAGCATACAAAAACACCGTTAATCATAACTGAAACGCCACAACAGGCTTTCGATAGGGTTATTGTGGATACGATCGGTCCACTCCCAACATCAGAACACGGAAATGAATACGCAGTAACTTTAATCTGCGACCTAACAAAATACCTTGTAATAATACCAATTAAAGACAAAAGTGCAAAAACAGTAGCGAAAGCTATATTTGAAGATTTCATTCTGCGGTACGGTCCAATGAAGACGTTCATTACGGACATGGGAACAGAATATAGAAACTCAATAATTGAAGATTTATGCAAAAACTTGCAAGATAAAAAGATTACTTCAACTGCACATCATCACCAGACTGTAGGCACTGTGGAGCGAAGCCACCGAACACTCAATGAATATTTACGATCATACATTTCAGTTGACAAAACTGACTGGGATGTATGGATACGGTACTTCGCATATTGTTTTAATACAACACCCTCTATGGCACATGATTATTGTCCATATGAGTTGGTGTTCGGTAAAACTTCAAATTTGCCACAACAATTTAATAGTGTTGATAGGATAAATCCACTATATAACATAGAAGATTATGCTAAGGAATCAAAATTTAGATTAGAACAGGCTTATAAAAGAGCAAGAATTATGTTAGAACAGCACAAAGCAAAGAATAAGGAAATATATGATAGGAAGGTAAAAAATATTGAATTAGAAATAGGAGATAAGGTTTTATTACGTAATGATACGGGTCATAAGCTAGAATCTAAATATTTAGGCCCATACATCATAGAAGAAATAAAAGATAGGGATAACATTTTAATTACAGATACAAAGAATAAGAAACAATTAGTGCATAAAGATAGGTTAAAAATTTTAATCAATTAATATATATACATATATAAAACAAAAAAAAAAAAAAATTTTTTCAAATAATAAATATAAAACAAGAGAAAGAAATTTAAACAAATAAATTACCAACATTTAATGACATTATACATATACAAATATAATTTTACCACATGTATCATTAAACAAACACTCGAACATTCGAAAAAAAAAAAAAATATATAAAAAAAAAAAACAAAAGAGAAACAATAATAAGTAATAAATTTTTATATAAAAAAAAAAAAATTTTTTTTAGAAAATAACTCCATATAATTACGTTATTTTTCTAAAGAGGGGGGATGTAGCATGTTGTGGAATAACATATTAATAACAGTATAAACATATTGTAGCAATTAGTTACAATATTTATGTGCGCAACATTCAAGTGCATTTGCCTCTTAAGTAACATGACCACCCATGAGTGCATGGTGCTGGACAATTGCTGTGTCGGCAAATATAACACGCGCGGCCGCGTTGGCCCAATATGCAATATGATACATCCTCACTCTACCGACGCGACGGTATATAAACATACATACTCTTATGTAAACACTTATACATTTATACATAAGTATGTTTATACATAAGCATACCGCTCCCTCTGCCTGCATGACTAGCAGCGCAGCTACGCGGTCTTAGCTATAGTCGACAATTGTTATAGAATTAAGAATTATTCAATAAACTGAGCTCAAACCAAAAGGGACTATTGGTGTTCCTTAATATTTCTTTGAACCTACTACATTACTCTTTTCATTTGACTTCTCATTTGTTGCTTTGTATATTTCTTGCGGTTCATTCAGAATGCTCCCGTTTTCTGTCTCTCTTTCTGTCTGCGTCTCGCTTTCTGCATCGTTTTGTTTATTTTCTGCTTCGTTTTGTTCGTTTGCCGTTACTTCTTGCTGCTGTTGACCTTGGAACAAGTCTGCCTCGAAATTTTGCTTCTTACCGGCGCCATCGTCCGACGTATACAAAATGCTCTTTAGGTCCAAGCAATCTTTTTCAGGGAGATCCGCGCGTTTACTTAGTCCTCCGTTATGAGCAGCTCCACCTAGGTTTTTGCACCAAGTTTTATAACTGGGACTTCGAAAAATCATCAGGATTTATTGAATCCATTATTGTTTTTTAATATTTTTTTCTTTGCTAAATTATAGCTATTTCACTGGGTCAACTATGACCACTTCTGAAATTATAGCGAATAAAACATGCCTGTCTTTGGTGAGCTCTCCATAAAAACTGAGCCGCTCTCATTCTTTTTATTTAAATCTCTCTGTTCTTTTGTATTAAGTGAGACAGCACGCTTCTCGTACTGTACCACGGCATAAAACTTTAAACTAATTTGTAACAAATAAAAGAGTAAGATATACTTAACTCTAAACATATTGCACTGGGGGAAATAGTAAGATATACTTAATACTAATACATTTTGCTACATACTAATACATATTGCTACATGTGTAAGCAAGGTGTCTTTCCTTTTTTTTTGTAATCTATCGACGCACGAATTGTTGTCCTTCCGTGTGGCAAGCGATGAAATGATGGGTTTAAATATTTGTTGGTTTATTTCGCGGTTGTGCTGAAGCTAGCCGAGATTGTTGCTCGTTGCAGTAGTCCCAACTAAGGGCGGACAGTCATCAGCCGTGAATTTCACCAGATTAAGCTATGATAAGAAGAAGAACTTTTTGTCTTTTCTAAGTAGGCCATATAATGGCTTGGCAGTAGTAGCAAAATCTTTAATAAACCTACGAAAATAGGAACATAGTCCTGAAAAACTTTGAACTGGAAAATCCTTTACTGTTTGTATACCTTTATCGTCAGCTTTGATGCCTTTGCCTGTAATTAAACACCCTAGGTACTTAACACTCGTCTGATTTGATTCTAATTTGTTTTCAACCAATCTGTCAAATACTTCTTTTAAAATTTCTAGATGCATATCAAAATATTTTGTTGCTACCATAATGTCGTCTAAATATATAATAATTTTTCCAACCCAAATCATATCGGCAAATATCCTGTTTATAAACCTTAGAAATGCAGACGGCGCATTTCTGAGGCCAAATGGCATACGAAGAAATTCAAACTGACCAAGCGGTGTCGTAAACGACGTAAACTTCACTGAATCCTCATGCATGTATACATGGAAAAACCCATTCTTTAAGTGGAATTCTGAAAATAACGTTTTTCCTGCAAGTCTATCTAACAGATCATCAATAAGTGAAATAGGATAACTATCTTTTGAAGTCGCCTGGTTAGTCTTTTTTACGAGCACGATTGGGGAAACATACTGACTCACTTTTTGCTTAAGTATTCGTCAATTATTTTTTGCAATTCAGCCATTTCGCTATAAGAAAGTCGTCTTGGATTGCAGGTAGACGGACTTATGTCATTGATTGTGAATTTCATTTCGCACTTAACCTTTGTTTCATTTGGTCGATTTCTTTCCAAATAGAATTTAGAAAAAATATTTTCAAACATTGTCGTTTCTTTGAAACTTAAACTTTTGCCAACATAATATTTCGAATTTACCACGTCACAATCAATATTTAGCAGTTGGTTTTCAAAATTATCTTCATCGCTCAAGTCATGGCTTAACTTAATACTTAAACTTTTGCAACATAATATTTTGAATTTACCACGTCACAATCAATATTTAGCAGTTGGTTTTCAAAATTATCTTCATCGCTCAAGTCATGGCTTAACTTAATACTTAAACTTTTGCAACATAATATTTTGAATTTACCACGTCACAATCAATATTTAGCAGTTGGTTTTCAAAATTATCTTCATCGCTCAAGTCATGGCTTAACTTAATACTTTCGGGCATTGACTCTTTACACAGATCATCGTCAAGCTGCAGTACAATTTTAGCTTTACATATTTTCATAAAATCTCTACCTAACAGTATTGGACTTCCCATAGACTCGTTGGAAACAGTCAGTAGTCGAACGCAAACATTTTTATTCAATATTTCAACGTAACATAAAATACTTCCAAAGGCTTCAAGTTTACTTTTATTTAAACCAAAATACCCATGTTCAGGGATCCAATTTAATTTCATCTGAAACGAACTCCTTTTTAATTAAGCTAACTGCGCTTCCCGAGTCTATGAGGCATCGTAGAGAAAATACATCATTACCTATATGAACTTTTACAATTCTTATATTATCCAAACTTACTGATATTGCTGCGGGCTTCTTCTTGTTTTGACTGCAATCTGCCACTCGGTGACCCATTTCACCACATCCAAAGCAAGCACCAGTTGCTCTTATTGATTTGTTACAGTCGGCTGCTAGGTGACCCAGACAGTTGCAGTTGAAGCACCTGAATGTGGGCTTCTTCTTTGCGGAAACATTTGGCAGAGATACAGGTTTTTCCCGCTGCAGCACTATGTTGACAAATGCTGCCAACACGTCATCCTTAGACCCAAAACGTTGCATACAAGCCATCTCTCGCAAGTGACGGTCTGGTATCCCGTCAACAATATACTCGACCATCTCGTCCTCCGGCAAACGCAAGCCGCCAGCCAAGCCAACTTTGTCGTTAAAGTAATTCAGGAACGGTTCGCCGACTCACCACTTGCGTGCCTCAAACTCTCGTCGAATTATTACATTGGTCTTCTTTGATCCGAAGACTTTTCCCATGGCATCGAATATGGTTTTCACAGGCTGACACAAACAATCAGGGTTTGAGTGTATCCAGTCCAAGGCTTTGCCCGTTAGTTTGCCGAAGACAAGCAAACGTAAATTATTTTCGTTCAAGTTGAATGATCTTTCCAAACTACAAAACTAGCACAAAAGATATCCAACCCTAAACATTTCCATTACAGTCAAAATCGGGTACAAAATCTTTCACATCTTTGGCCAGGACCTGATCACCTGTCTTCGTCGCCTGCCAGCTGCTTGAGTTGCCAGACTCAGGGTTGCCAGTAAGGCGCAACAACTCGTTTCCTCTACGAACCAGTTCGATTTCTTTGCAAAGTAGTTCCAGCTTTTTTTCCAACGTGTACTTTACTGCGTTTTCTTCTTTTTGGTTCTCTTCATTCGACTTCTCTTTTGTTGCGTTGCGCTCTCCGTTGTTACTCTTTTCATTTGACTTCTCATTTGTTGCTTTGTATATTTCTTGCGGTTCATTCAGAATGCTCCCGTTTTCTATCTCTCTTTCTGTCTGCGTCTCGCTTTCTGCATCGTTTTGTTTATTTTCTGCTTCGTTTTGTTCGTTTGCCGTTACTTCTTGCTGCTGTTGACCTTGGAACAAGTCTGCCTCGAAATTTTGCTTCTTACCGGCGCCATCGTCCGACGTATACAAAATGCTCTTTAGGTCCAAGCAATCTTTTTCAGGGAGATCCGCGCGTTTACTTAGTCCTCCGTTATGAGCAGCTCCACCTAGGTTTTTGCACCAAGTTTTATAACTGGGACTTCGAAAAATCATCAGGATTTATTGAATCCATTATTGTTTTTTAATATTTTTTTCTTTGCTAAATTATAGCTATTTCACTGGGTCAACTATGACCACTTCTGAAATTATAGCGAATAAAACATGCCTGTCTTTGGAGAGCTCTCCATAAAAACTGAGCCGCTCTCATTCTTTTTATTTAAATCTCTCTGTTCTTTTGTATTAAGTGAGACAGCACGCTTCTCGTACTGTACCACGGCATAAAACTTTAAACTAATTTGTAACAAATAAAAGAGTAAGATATACTTAACTCTAAACATATTGCACTGGGGGAAAGAGTAAGATATACTTAATACTAATACATTTTGCTACATACTAATACATATTGCTACATGTGTAAGCAAGGTGTCTTTCCTTTTTTTTTTGTAATCTATCGACGCAAGAATTGTTGTCCTTCCGTGTGGCAAGCGATGAAATGATGGGTTTAAATATTTGTTGGTTTATTTCGCGGTTGTGCTGAAGCTAGCTGAGATTGTTGCTCGTTGCAGTAGTCCCAACTAAGGGCGGACAGTCATCAGCCGTGAATTTCACCAGATTAAGCTATGACACACCTTGTTAATAAATGTTGATATGGCAATTCTGTGCTGTATCTGTCAGCCCTGTACAATTGGCAACCCTAGTTAAGCTTATGTTAATAAAATTGACCTCACTCTCATCTAAGCAACCAAACGTTGTGGTTCTACACTTTTCACAAACCAACAGGTTATGGGCCTCAGTGTTAAGTGTATTCACTAAAAAATAGTGTGAAAGTATTGAGTGGTCAAGATTCGTGTATTTTTCTCGGCATAACGGATATTGCAAGAAAAAATGAGTTCGATGTACAATATTGAAAAGTTGGACGACGCCAACTATGACACGTGGTGCGTACTTGTGCGAAGCGTGTTGGTACATCAAGATTTGTGGTCAGTGGTTTCAAGAGAACTTGTGGAACCCAAAACTGATGAAGCGTTTGAAACATGGAAACGTCAAAACGACAAAGCCATGGCGGTGCTGTTTTTGTCAATAAGTGCGCCGCAATTGAACTCCATAAAAAAGTGCGAAAGAGCTAGCGAGATATGGAAAGAACTAGAAAAGTTCCATCGACCAACAGGTCCAGTGAGAAAAGTGACTCTGTTTAAGAAGTTATTAAACAAAAGAATGGCTGAAGGTGACAGCGTGCAAAATAACATATTGGAATTTTCAAACATTATTGAAAATTTGTCGGTGATCGATGTAAGTTTGCCAGAAGAGTTTACCGTAATTTTGTTGCTTGCGAGTTTGCCCATGTCTTATGAGAACTTTGTCGTGGCCTTGGAAGCTCGTGATGAGTTGCCGAGTTTCAGTGCCATAAAATGCAAGCTAGCCGAAGAAAATGAACGACGAAAGACGAACTAAACTAATTTGTAACAAATAAAAGAGTAAGATATACTTAACTCTAAACATATTGCACTGGGGGAAAGAGTAAGATATACTTAATACTAATACATTTTGCTACATACTAATACATATTGCTACATGTGTAAGCAAGGTGTCTTTCCTTTTTTTTGTAATCTATCGACGCACGAATTGTTGTCCTTCCGTGTGGCAAGCGATGAAATGATGGGTTTAAATATTTGTTGGTTTATTTCGCGGTTGTGCTGAAGCTAGCCGAGATTGTTGCTCGTTGCAGTAGTCCCAACTAAGGGCGGACAGTCATCAGCCGTGAATTTCACCAGATTAAGCTATGATAAGAAGAAGAACTTTTTGTCTTTTCTAAGTAGGCCATATAATGGCTTGGCAGTAGTAGCAAAATCTTTAATAAACCTACGAAAATAGGAACATAGTCCTGAAAAACTTTGAACTGGAAAATCCTTTACTGTTTGTATACCTTTATCGTCAGCTTTGATGCCTTTGCCTGTAATTAAACACCCTAGGTACTTAACACTCGTCTGATTTGATTCTAATTTGTTTTCAACCAATCTGTCAAATACTTCTTTTAAAATTTCTAGATGCATATCAAAATATTTTGTTGCTACCATAATGTCGTCTAAATATATAATAACTTTTCCATCCCAAATCATATCGGCAAATATCCTGTTTATAAACCTTAGAAATGCAGACGGCGCATTTCTGAGGCCAAATGGCATACGAAGAAATTCAAACTGACCAAGCGGTGTCGTAAACGACGTAAACTTCACTGAATCCTCATGCATGTATACATGGAAAAACCCATTCTTTAAGTGGAATTCTGAAAATAACGTTTTTCCTGCAAGTCTATCTAACAGATCATCAATAAGTGAAATAGGATAACTATCTTTTGAAGTCGCCTGGTTAGTCTTTTTTACGAGCACGATTGGGGAAACATACTGACTCACTTTTTGCTTAAGTATTCGTCAATTATTTTTGCAATTCAGCCATTTCGCTATAAGAAAGTCGTCTTGGATTGCAGGTAGACGGACTTATGTCATTGATTGTGAATTTCATTTCGCACTTAACCTTTGTTTCATTTGGTCGATTTCTTTCCAAATAGAATTTAGAAAAAATATTTTCAAACATTGTCGTTTCTTTGAAACTTAAACTTTTGCCAACATAATATTTCGAATTTACCACGTCACAAGCAATATTTAGCAGTTGGTTTTCAAAATTATCTTCATCGCTCAAGTCATGGCTTAACTTAATACTTAAACTTTTGCAACATAATATTTTGAATTTACCACGTCACAATCAATATTTAGCAGTTGGTTTTCAAAATTATCTTCATCGCTCAAGTCATGGCTTAACTTAATACTTAAACTTTTGCAACATAATATTTTGAATTTACCACGTCACAATCAATATTTAGCAGTTGGTTTTCAAAATTATCTTCATCGCTCAAGTCATGGCTTAACTTAATACTTTCGGGCATTGACTCTTTACACAGATCATCGTCAAGCTGCAGTACAATTTTAGCTTTACATATTTTCATAAAATCTCTACCTAACAGTATTGGACTTCCCATAGACTCGTTGGAAACAGTCAGTAGTCGAACGCAAACATTTTTATTCAATATTTCAACGTAACATAAAATACTTCCAAAGGCTTCAAGTTTACTTTTATTTAAACCAAAATACCCATGTTCAGGGATCCAATTTAATTTCATCTGAAACGAACTCCTTTTTAATTAAGCTAACTGCGCTTCCCGAGTCTATGAGGCATCGTAGAGAAAATACATCATTACCTATATGAACTTTTACAATTCTTATATTATCCAAACTTACTGATATTGCTGCGGGCTTCTTCTTGTTTTGACTGCAATCTGCCACTCGGTGACCCATTTCACCACATCCAAAGCAAGCACCAGTTGCTCTTATTGATTTGTTACAGTCGGCTGCTAGGTGACCCAGACAGTTGCAGTTGAAGCACCTGAATGTGGGCTTCTTCTTTGCGGAAACATTTGGCAGAGATACAGGTTTTTCCCGCTGCAGCACTATGTTGACAAATGCTGCCAACACGTCATCCTTAGACCCAAAACGTTGCATACAAGCCATCTCTCGCAAGTGACGGTCTGGTATCCCGTCAACAATATACTCGACCATCTCGTCCTCCGGCAAACGCAAGCCGCCAGCCAAGCCAACTTTGTCGTTAAAGTAATTCAGGAACGGTTCGCCGACTCACCACTTGCGTGCCTCAAACTCTCGTCGAATTATTACATTGGTCTTCTTTGATCCGAAGACTTTTCCCATGGCATCGAATATGGTTTTCACAGGCTGACACAAACAATCAGGGTTTGAGTGTATCCAGTCCAAGGCTTTGCCCGTTAGTTTGCCGAAGACAAGCAAACGTAAATTATTTTCGTTCAAGTTGAATGATCTTTCCAAACTACAAAACTAGCACAAAAGATATCCAACCCTAAACATTTCCATTACAGTCAAAATCGGGTACAAAATCTTTCACATCTTTGGCCAGGACCTGATCACCTGTCTTCGTCGCCTGCCAGCTGCTTGAGTTGCCAGACTCAGGGTTGCCAGTAAGGCGCAACAACTCGTTTCCTCTACGAACCAGTTCGATTTCTTTGCAAAGTAGTTCCAGCTTTTTTTCCAACGTGTACTTTACTGCGTTTTCTTCTTTTTGGTTCTCTTCATTCGACTTCTCTTTTGTTGCGTTGCGCTCTCCGTTGTTACTCTTTTCATTTGACTTCTCATTTGTTGCTTTGTATATTTCTTGCGGTTCATTCAGAATGCTCCCGTTTTCTGTCTCTCTTTCTGTCTGCGTCTCGCTTTCTGCATCGTTTTGTTTATTTTCTGCTTCGTTTTGTTCGTTTGCCGTTACTTCTTGCTGCTGTTGACCTTGGAACAAGTCTGCCTCGAAATTTTGCTTCTTACCGGCGCCATCGTCCGACGTATACAAAATGCTCTTTAGGTCCAAGCAATCTTTTTCAGGGAGATCCGCGCGTTTACTTAGTCCTCCGTTATGAGCAGCTCCACCTAGGTTTTTGCACCAAGTTTTATAACTGGGACTTCGAAAAATCATCAGGATTTATTGAATCCATTATTGTTTTTTAATATTTTTTTTCTTTGCTAAATTATAGCTATTTCACTGGGTCAACTATGACCACTTCTGAAATTATAGCGAATAAAACATGCCTGTCTTTGGAGGGCTCTCCATAAAAACTGAGCCGCTCTCATTCTTTTTATTTAAATCTCTCTGTTCTTTTGTATTAAGTGAGACAGCACGCTTCTCGTACTGTACCACGGCATAAAACTTTAAACTAATTTGTAACAAATAAAAGAGTAAGATATACTTAACTCTAAACATATTGCACTGGGGGAAAGAGTAAGATATACTTAATACTAATACATTTTGCTACATACTAATACATATTGCTACATGTGTAAGCAAGGTGTCTTTCCTTTTTTTTGTAATCTATCGACGCACGAATTGTTGTCCTTCCGTGTGGCAAGCGATGAAATGATGGGTTTAAATATTTGTTGGTTTATTTCGCGGTTGTGCTGAAGCTAGCTGAGATTGTTGCTCGTTGCAGTAGTCCCAACTAAGGGCGGACAGTCATCAGCCGTGAATTTCATCAGATTAAGCTATGACACACCTTGTTAATAAATGTTGATATGGCAATTCTGTGCTGTATCTGTCAGCCCTGTACAATTGGCAACCCTAGTTAAGCTTATGTTAATAAAATTGACCTCACTCTCATCTAAGCAACCAAACGTTGTGGTTCTACACTTTTCACAAACCAACAGGTTATGGGCCTCAGTGTTAAGTGTATTCACTAAAAAATAGTGTGAAAGTATTGAGTGGTCAAGATTCGTGTATTTTTCTCGGCATAACGGATATTGCAAGAAAAAAATGAGTTCGATGTACAATATTGAAAAGTTGGACGACGCCAACTATGACACGTGGTGCGTACTTGTGCGAAGCGTGTTGGTACATCAAGATTTGTGGTCAGTGGTTTCAAGAGAACTTGTGGAACCCAAAACTGATGAAGCGTTTGAAACATGGAAACGTCAAAACGACAAAGCCATGGCGGTGCTGTTTTTGTCAATAAGTGCGCCGCAATTGAACTCCATAAAAAAGTGCGAAAGAGCTAGCGAGATATGGAAAGAACTAGAAAAGTTCCATCGACCAACAGGTCCAGTGAGAAAAGTGACTCTGTTTAAGAAGTTATTAAACAAAAGAATGGCTGAAGGTGACAGCGTGCAAAATAACATATTGGAATTTTCAAACATTATTGAAAATTTGTCGGTGATCGATGTAAGTTTGCCAGAAGAGTTTACCGTAATTTTGTTGCTTGCGAGTTTGCCCATGTCTTATGAGAACTTTGTCGTGGCCTTGGAAGCTCGTGATGAGTTGCCGAGTTTCAGTGCCATAAAATGCAAGCTAGCCGAAGAAAATGAACGACGAAAGACGAACAATCAAAACGATGTTGTACAGGCATTCGCAGCATGCTCTACCGGTGGTGAGAGGGGTAAGCGACGAGACAACAAGTCAGGGGGCAGACAGGCGCCGATGCTTTAAATGTGGCCAACCAGAGCATTTCGCGGCAAAATGCGCGATGAAAGAAGAGAATGAAAACAACGCCAATGTGAGAGGCGGGAAAAACAGCGGAAGATGCGACTATTGGAAGAATAAAGAGGGGCAACGATCATTTGTCGGCGTTGCCACTAACAATCGGATGGATATCGATGATTGGGTTATCGATAGTGGCGATGATTTGAGCCGATATATTCATGTCTATCCCATGAAGTATAAGTCAGAGGTGGCCAAAATAATTAAAGAACACGTTACCACGGTGGAGCGTCAGACAGGCCGGAAAGTGAAATCCATAAGGAGTGATAATGGAACGGAGTATGTCAATAAAGAGTTAGATGAATTCCTGAAGTCCAATGGCATAAAGAGACAGCTCACAGTCCCTTACACTCCACAGCAAAATGGGGTAGCAGAACGCTGCAACCGAACACTCGTGGAAATGGCAAGAGTAATGCTGAATAGTGCAGGTTTAAAAGAAAGCTTCTGGGCAGAGGCAATAGTTTGTGCTGCATATCTAAGAAATAGATCGCCAACAAAATCAGTTGAAGGCAAAACGCCGTTTGAAGTGTTTACTGGACACAAGCCTGTGGTTAAGCACTTAAAAGTATTTGGATGCGTCGCAGTTGCACTAGAAAAGGGACCAAGGAAAAAGTTCCAGGAAAAGGGAAGAGAGTATATCATGGTCGGACATTCGGAATCTTCAAAAGCGTATCGTTTATACGATAAGAAAACTGGCGATGTCAAAATAAGCAGGGCTGTATATTTCATTGAGAACTGTCAGACAAGGATTAGAGAAAACTCTGAAGTTACAATGTTACTGGATGAAGTAATAGATGAACCCAACAATGTCGTGGAAGATCATGTTTCAACAGAAGACATTAGTTCTGAGGATACAGGTAATGGTAATCTGACAAATTGTGTAGACGATGAGGCTGCAGATAATGATGTGGAGGTCTATGAGGAACCAAAAAGGGGCCCAGGCAGACCAAGAATAGTCAGAACGGGTCTACGAGGACGACCAACCAAACAATATAATGTTCTGAATGTAATGTTGGCAACTAACGTAGAAGTACCAGAAACAGTGCAACAAGCACTAACGGGTCAACAAGCAGAGAAATGGAAGACAGCAATGCAAGATGAATATGAAGCCTTACTGCGAAACAATACATGGGAACAAGTTAAATTACCAGCTGGTGTGAAACCCATTGGATGCAAATGGATATTTACTCTGAAAGAGAATGCAACTGGAGAAATCGAACGATACAAGGCAAGGCTCGTGGCGAAAGGGTGCAGCCAGAAATATGGAATAGATTATAAAGAGACTTATTCACCGGTGGTGCGCTACGCTACAATACGGATGATCCTTGCAATGGCAGCGGAATATGAACTATACGTTCATCAAATTGATGTATCGACGGCATACTTGAATGGAGATCTTGGAGAAGAGGTCTATATGCAGCAACCGGAGTTTTACGATGACAAATCTGGCGGTGTGCTGAAGCTAAAAAGTCGCTGTACGGTCTAAAACAAGCTGGCCGAGTTTGGAACACAACGTTGGATGCTGTACTGAGAAAGTTGGGATATGAGGCATGTGAAAGTGAGCCATGCCTATACACAAGATGTGCACCAGATAAGACAATTGATGTAATCGCCGTTTATGTTGATGACTTGCTGCTTGCGTGTTCAGACAAGGGTAAGATGTTAGCTACTAAACAGGCTATCTCTTCTGAATTTCAGGTTGTCGACAAAGGACCGATTACACACTTTCTGGGTCTCGAAATCCAACGTGATGGTGACAAAGGGGCTATACGTCTCAGCCAGAGTGTGCATATCAGGAGCCTGATGAAGGAACTGGGCATGGAGATTTGCCACACGGTATCCACGCCGTTAGAAGCTAATTTCCAAGTTAAGTGCGACAACAAGTCGTGCAAACGCATCGATGCTACGGAATATCAATCCGTAATAGGCTCTTTGATGTATATTGCGCTATGCTCACGACCAGACATTTTGCACTCGGTGTGCAAATTATCACAGAGGAATAAAGATCCCCATGGCGAGCATCTCGCAGCAGCGAAACAAGTGCTGAGATATCTGAGCCTGACGGCAGATATGGCAATAATGTACAAGAAGACCGGCGCTGCGATCACAGGCTATGCAGATGCAGATTGGGCATGTGACTCAACTGATAGAAAGTCCTACACTGGATATGCATTCATGTGGGGCGGCTCAGTAATCTCATGGACATCAAGAAAGCAAAAATCTGTGGCTCTAAGCAGTACCGAGGCAGAATATATGGCGCTTTCCGATGCTGCAAAAGAGGCTATTTATATAAGAAAACTGATAAATGAGATGAAATTGTATTTTAAGCTTGATTGTATAACCTGGCGATAATGTTGGTGCTTTAAATCTTGTAAAAAACCCTGTTTATCATGCTAGAAGCAAACATATTGATGTAAAGTACCACCATATAAGAAACTCATTTGAAGAGAATTTGATTAATTACTGTCCAACAACCGAAATGATTGCTGATATTCTTACTAAGAATCTATGTAAAGTTAATCATTTAAAATGTACGGCGTTGCTTGGACTAAATAGGTATTAGAACTCTGAATTGAGGGGAAGTGTTGATATGGCAATTCTGTGCTGTATCTGTCAGCCCTGTACAAGTGGCAAACCTGGTTAAGCTTATGTTAATAAAATTGACCTCACTCTCATCTAAGCAACCAAACGTTGTGGTTCTACACTTTTCACAAACCAACAATAAAAAAAAAATTTTTTTTTTTTTTTTGAATAGACAAGCTTTTATGTATATTCAACATCTTTATTGTTGTTTCAAAATTGATATATAGTTTGATTTTTTTTTTTTTTTTTTTTTTTTTTTTTTAGCTCTGTCCAATACAGCAGGTTTCGGTTGCACATACACCTAAACTTGTGGGCACATATAATCTTCTAGCGCGACAAGAACACGAAGAAATTTGTGTCAACAACTTTTGTGTTGGTTTAAACAGCTTATGTGTCGTTTAACTATTTGTTCTCTTTTTTTTTTTTTTTTTTTTTGAGTATGAAAACCAGAGGTTGGTTTGCCCTTTTCTTTTACTATTTTTATAGTATTGTTTTTTGTTTATAGTTTTACATATTTTATTTGAATCAGTTTTTGTTTTTTTTTTTTTTTTTGTATCTATATATGTACATGTAAATTACCCCTTTCACTGTCGGCTAATATTGTTGGGCCTTTTCTTGCTCCAGTTGACAAACTTGAAGCATTCCAATTTCACAGCTTGTTGTTCAATTTGCACATACTTAGACTTCTGTATACTTTTCTTTTTTAATTTTTTTTTTTTTTTTTTTTTTGAAGATTGATGTTGCTTGCAAGGCGATTGAAATTTGAGTGACTCGCGCTGCCCAAAAGGTTAGGAAACTACAAAACGCACTTCAAAATTTGCGACGCAACTCGTCGAACAATTCTGACTGTCGCGACATCGGACACGGAACACAAAATGTGGGACTTGCGACGCGGTCAGACCAAAATGATGATGAAATAGAGACGCTAGTCGGGAAACAACTTTGTACCATTGCGGCATCGCCGTCACTCTGACGAGACATGCAAGTCTGCAAAAATGTAGCAAAAGACAATGTCGCCTGTTATTCAGCTTGTACCCATATACATGTGTGTATGTGCTTAACGGGAATTGCTGAATTCGGGGGAACATATACAACCGAAGCAAAAATTTGAAAAAGATGATGAAATATAAATTCGAGTGTAACTCAAAGCCAACACCAACATCAATATCACGGAGTGCATAGTACACATTGACGATGTATGCATATGTACTTGCATGTTTTGTTGTCTTTATCGCTCTGTCCGATACAGTTGGTTCAATCGCTAAATGCACTGGTTTAGCGCACTTAACGATCTCTAGCGCGATTAGGCAACAATTTATGCATTATTATAAAATTTTTTGTTTTTTATACCCTTGCAAAAAGGGTATATTAATTTTGGTCAAGTGTGCAACGCATAGAACGAAGCATCTCCGACCATACAAAGTATATATATTCTTGATCAGCACGACGAGACGAGTTCAAATAGCCATGACCGACCGTCCGTCTGGATCAACGCAAACTCCTCCTAGACCGTAAGAGCTACAGAGCTGAAATTTTGCACATATATACTGCAGGGGTTGTATATCTCCGGTTCATCCGGATCGGACCACTATATCATATAGCTCCCATACAAATGCCAAAGTGACGAACAGTGACTTTTCTTAAGGACTTCGTTGTTTACTGTGCTATTGTGAAATTTAATATTTTTACGCCTACAAATTTGATAAAGATCGGGCGACTATATTGTGATATATGCCAAGACCGGGTTTTCTCGGCTCCTAAATAACATATCCGAATAATTTTTCCTTTAAATTGTTTGTTATTGAATTCAGATAATGGACCGTAAGAATGGTCTTCATAGTTTAATCCGTTTAATTCACAGGTGCATTTAAACAAAGAGAAGTCCGTTTTTGGGGGGCATTTATTTAAGACGTTTTTTCCAAAATATTAAAGATAGACGTTTGAAATCTTCGTAGAAGTTGTAGATCTAGCAAAACTAAGTTAAACTGCATACAAAAATTTTTGAATTTAGCCCCAACTTTCGATTTGGAGCCAATTGAAAATCTGTATTTTGTATGAAAATTTTTGGTCCTTTGGGCGAGTCCATTTTACGACACTAATTCATACTAAAGTACTTTTTTCCTTGAAATACGAAAAAAAGTGAATTGAATTTCCCTTCGAATGACATATTTTTCATTAAATCGGTAATGTATTCTTTTTAGTTCGAATGCTGTTCGTATTTCGGATGTTATGCGATTGACTTGTTCAATTGTACCATGTTTTTCGCGGAAGCCGAACTGGTGTGAAGGGATTGTGTTCTCCGATGCCAGAAATGAGTTTAGTCGGATCTGCAGGACCTTTTCAAAAAGCTTCGAAAGACATGGCAGCAAACTAATTGGCCTATAGGATGATGGCTGGGTTTTTGTCCTTTCCCACTTTAGGAATCATGATGATAGTGGACCTTTTCCATGTTCTTGGAAAGTAGCCAATTCTTATTATAGCGTTGAACAGTTTGCAGATGTATTGTATGGCAATGATAGGGAGTTCCAGGATCATTTTCGGTGTGATTAGGTCATGGCCAGGGGCTTTTTTTGGCTTTATGTGGTTTTTAATAACTGCAGTGATCTCGTCCGATTGGAGTACTCACTATCCGTTAGTGTGCTCGAAGGGGGAGGTACAGATGAGTTTGATGTTGGATTTGGCTGGAAAACCATTTTAAGATGTGTGGCAAATACGGATGCCCTCTCTTCGTCACTGCGGGCCCATCCACCGGTTGGACTCCTTATCGGTGAAATTGTCTCTGCAGGAGCGCTTAAAGTTGGGTGGGCTTTCCACAGAGGATGTTTAGTGCTGGTTGGGCTGAGCTTTTCTATGTATTTTCTTTGAGCCCAGCTTTCCTCTTGTCTTAACGCCTTGGAGAGGTTGCGATTAGCATGCCTTAGACGAAGTTTTGCTGCTGTTGAGCGAGTAATCTGCCATTCTCTTCTTAGACGTCGTTTTTCCGTTACTAATTGTTCTATCCGCCGGTTCGTAGGCCTGTCAACAGGTTTAGTGTAAGAAGAGGCAGGTGGAGTAGATACTTTTGCTGCAGCTGCCATCATAGACTCAAGTGCAGAGACGCACATATCAATGTCCTCTGCAGCATCCAGTTTCGGCGAACAGTCAATGTGGGCACTCATGTACATTTTAAATTTAAGCTAATTTGTTTTGTTGTTTGTAAGCCTATATGGGCGATCAAGTACTTGAGGTCTTGTTAATAGTGTGAATAGTACTGGAGAGTGATCGGAAGTTAAATCTAGCAGTGTATCCGCAGTGATCCGATTACGTGGAATCCTCTTGGTTACTGCGAAATCAATTAAGTCAGGCACTTTCTGTGGATCTGTGGGCCAATAAGTAGGCCTACCCGGTGAGACGCAATCCATCTTATTGAGAGGGTTGACTATTGTGTTGTACAACTGCTTGCCTTTAGGATTTACCAGGCGAGATCCCCAGTGCGTATGTTTGGCGTTATAGTCCCCTGCTGCAATGAAGCGATCTCCGAGTGTGTTAAAGAAATCGGTAAATTCCTTTTCAGAGATTGAGAAGCGTGGTGGGCAGTACAGGGCAACCAATGTAGTGTTGCCGCAGCTGGTTTGGACGGTTATAGCAGTTGCTTGTAGGTGCTGTGTTTCAAATCTGTTGAGGAACGAGTGTTTTATACGGTTTTTGATTAGGATACCAGTCCCGCCATGAGCTTTTCCGTCTGGATGGTTTGTTGCATAGAAGGTATATTTTGGTATTTGAAAATTATTTTTTGATGTTAAATGTGATTCCGAAATCAGCAAACCGTCGATTTCACTTGAGTCTAGGAATAGTTGCAGTTCATTTTTGAGCTTGGAGATGCCGTTAGCATTCCAAAGACATAGACGTAGGGAAGCCATTATTTATTCTCGATAAGCTTCTGGATAAGCAGGTTTTGATTCCGCATCAGTTCTTGCATACAGTTTTGCATGAACGTCATAAAAGTGGTCATGTTTTGATTGAGTGAGATCAATAGGGCTTCTAAGCCACTTGGAGTTTGCTGGCAAAGCTCTGGTGCGCTAGGTTGCGGATTCTGTAGATGGTGGAGTGACGGGGTCTCTTTTGCGGGCTCCGTCTGTCCAGTTCGGAGCACACTAGCGAAAGATACACTAGGACTGTATGTAGCAGGCATGTTAGATGATCAAACAGCCTTGGCGAAGAATACATCCGGTTGGTGTCTCTTATGGGGCTCCTCTACGGTGATTCTTCTGTGCAATAGGAGCTGTAGGTTGTAGATTGGGTGCACTTCATTTGGCTTCGACCGCTTTGCATCTGGTTGGAGCTCGATTTTAAAGAGCGGCTGTGCGACTTTGTTCCTGTTGATGATGTTGACAACTTATTTGACCGCAAACCCTTTTTTCGACCAACGCGTCTGCTATTTCTTGAGTAGGGACCGATGGCTCAATCCCCTTCAACACAACCTGGAGCCCTTTACTGCTTTTTAGTTGGTAGGTATAGAAGTTGATGTTAGCATTACGGAGGTACTTTTCGATGATGCGGAAATTGTCCTCAGTTTGGGTTTGACATTTAATTTCTTTAATGTTACCCCTATTGAGAGGGGTTACAACAAAGTTATTTGCACCTACTGTTTCTACTAGCTTCGAAATCAGGGCGCTGCAGTTGGCTCCACGGATGTATAAGGGGGGTGGTCTAGCCGATTTAACTTTATCTACAGCGCCGGCTTGATCATCTTGCTGATCGGCAAGAATTTTAAAACGATTCCCGCTAAGGGGTGCTACTCGTTCATTTGGTTTGGTTATTTTCGGCGTGTTAAAACTTTTTTTCTTTTTGCGGGCTTAGCTTCCGCTTAGTTATTTTAATATATCTATCCATTCCAGTTTGGACAGAAGTCGTTGGCTTTACTATTGTGGCTGACTCAGGGCGACTTGTCGTTTACGGCTTGAGGCAGGTCAATACTTCGGCAGACGTTGCAGTAGTTGCTGTCAACGAGCTGACGGTGCTGGTCGGTGCAATCGGTGACCCAGTTATCGTTATTGATGGAGAAGCACACTGCTCTCTCCACGGTAAGTTGCTTTTGATTGCTGAGTGGCTGGCACTTTCGGTGTACGTTGCTTACGTTAGCATTCAGTGGGGTCGGCGACACCACCGAAAAGTACGCGTTGTTGCGTTGGACCGAGAGTCGACGCTCACGTTGTTGTTGTACAATTAGTTCTTGTAGCTGTTGCTGTTGGGGATCGAGAGAGCTTGGGCCCGAATTGGTGGACATGGCTTTTGTAAAAATTACGCACTTTGTTGTTGCAACTTAGTATTTATTGCTATTAGAGCAATCTAATAGCAATATGATTGTAAATAGGCGTCTCTGGGGCGACTGAGAGCCCTACACAAATTTTTGCAAACGCGGTCTTTTTTACACTCAATTTTTGCGGAGTGCATTAAAAAACACGTCTGTACACGGCGGCAGTTAAATTATTACGCTAATCTAAACAGCGGCCTTTGGAAGGGGTATACGCATGAAAAGAAAGAGATGGAGAATAGAAGGGTAGTTTTGAAAATAATTTCCCATATTGATAGGCGATGAAAACTATCTAATTTTAATCCGATTTGAATCAAAAATATGTCATTCGACGGGGAATTCAACTCACTTTCCTTCGTTGTTCAAGGAAAAAGTACTTTAGTACAAACTTGTATTGTAAAATAGACTCGCCCAAAGGACCAAAAATTTCCATACAAAATACAGATTTTCAATTGGCTCCAAATCGAAAGTTGGGGCTAAATTCAAAAATTTTTGTATGCAGTTTATCTTAGTTCTAGATCTACAACTTCTACGAAGATTTCAAACGTCTATCTTTAATATTTAAGATTTTGGAAAAAACGTCTTAAATAAATGCCCCCAAAAAACTGACTTCTCTTTGTTCAAATGCACCTGTGAAAAAAACGGATTAAACTATGAAGACCATTCTTACGGTCCATTATCTGAACACAATAACCAACAAATTACAGAAAAAAATTTTCCATTAAGTTTGTTAGGAGCCGAGAAAATCAGAACTTAAAAAAAAAAAAAAACGTCTTAAATTCGTGTCCGCCACTGTATGTGCATATACAAATGTACATACATATATGATCATGCTTAGCTGTAGATTTATGTGAATATGTCTATGTACATACATCAATGTATATATATAAACATATTCAAGTGCACAATTATATTTTAATGCGTATATGTTTAATTGTTTATACTTGCAACAGAGTGTTACAAGTTGAGCTCATTGTACTGAATGATTATTTGTATGAATATACTACACCTCCCCTTTTTAGAGAATAACGTAATTTATTTATTTATTTATTTATTTATTTATTTATTTACGTCAACTAACACAGCAGTCGACGAAAAAGCTTAAGCTAAAGACAGATAGTAATTAAATGAAGAAGGTAGCTTAGCTTTATATACAACTAAACATCCCCAGCCCGGTGGAGGTGTTTTATTTGCACAAGGTGCCAGCTATGCCCCGATTCACAGCCAATGTGGCCAGGGATGAGTTGCAGCCAATCCAAGTCCAGAATATTTTCATTGGTTTCGCTGTAGATGATTAAAAAGTATAGCGCGAAGAGAAGTGACAGAAAGATGAGGAGAGATAAGGTGAGAAAGGTTGTTAAAAGATTGGCAAAGAACACGAAGAGGTTCGTGAAGAGAGTAGTTAGTCAGACATCTACTAAGGTGAATAGGAAAAAGTTTCTGGTCCGACGTGAGGAAACACAAAAATACAGCGTATCTAGTAAATTCGTAGAAATGACTTCGCCGTTGACTAGTTTATGGAGAAAGAGAATGCCAAAAACAAGCCTACGGTTATAAAGTGAAGGAAGATTAATAAGAAGAAGTCTGTCAGAATAAGAAGGTAGGCGAAGACCCGGGTCCCAATTTAGACCGCGTAGCGCAAACTTAAGGAATTGCTTCTGTACCGATTCAATACTACGCTGGTGAACATCATATTGCGGGTTCCACACTGGCGAGCAATATTCTAGAGTAGGGCGAACTAACGAAGTGTATAAAACCTTTGTTACATAGGGATCATCAAATTCTTTGGCCCAACGTTTAATGAAGCCGAGAAGGCTGCTAGCTCTGTTGACAATTGAAGAAATATGAACATTAAATGAAAGTTTAGGGTCAAACATAACGCCTAAGTCTTTGAATGATGGAACACAATCTAACAGAACAGACTTAATAGAGTAATGAGCTAAGAGCGGAGACAAACGACTGAAAGTCATAAAAGAACATTTAGAGGCATTAAGGTGTAATTTATTAACGTGGCACCAATCACAGAACGCATCGAGATCTGATTGCAAGTACTGTTGGAAAGAAGGATCATTATAGGAATAACAAATCTTGACGTCATCCGCAAACATGAGCACGCGTGAATGAGCCAAGGCCAAAGGCAAATCATTTATAAACAATGTAAATAATAGTGGGCCCAGATGACTGCCTTGGGGTACACCTGACGTAA
Organism: Drosophila tropicalis; assembly: GCF_018151085.1. NCBI lineage: Eukaryota > Metazoa > Arthropoda > Insecta > Diptera > Drosophilidae > Drosophila > Drosophila tropicalis. The sequence continues at coordinate 145,872 of NW_027172400.1, read as the reverse complement.
CTCGAACAGTTTTAGATATCGAGGAACGAAAAGACACCTTTTGGGTTCTGCCAATAAGATACGACTTTAACCAAGCCAATAGTTTTGGGGAAAAACCCATGATGTTAAGTTTCGCGAGGAGCAAAGAATGATCAACCGTATCAAAAGCCTTACTGAAGTCAGTATAAATAACATCAGTTTGACACTTTTTACGGAAGCCATGGTGTACTAGGGTAGTCAATTCTAGAAGGTTGGTAAGCGACGAACGACCTTTCATGAAACCATGCTGGCAAGGAGAAATAGTGGATCTGGATAGATGTTGAAGGGAAGACGTAATAATTTTCTCAAACAGTTTAGGTATTGCCGAAAGTTTGGCAATGCCACGGTAGTTGGAAACATCCGATTTGCAACCCTTTTTAAAAAGCGGAATAATAAATGACTCCTTCCAAATATCAGGAAATCTACAAGTCTCACTCGATATAAAGAATAACCGAGCTAAAGGCTTAGATAGGGAAATCGAACACATTTTAAGGATGCAACTAGGTATATCATCAGGCCCGGGAACGAAGGAAGACTTCATAGATGACAAGCTAGAGAGAATACAGTCTTCAGTAATACTGGGAAAAAACATACAATTTAAATGTGGGATTGAAAAGGGATAGGGTGTGGGATCCGAAGCAGTAGTAGAATATGTCGACTGAAAAAATTTAGCAAACAGATCTGCAATATCTAAATCATTATTAGCAGACTGATCGTTAAGTCTGAATAATAATAATATTATAGAGTTATTAATAATCATTAGATAATTAAGTAAAGGTAAATAAAGGTAAGGTAAATGTGTATATTAGGGAAAAATTTTTTTTTTTTGGTGTTTTAGTTTGTGTCTGCTCAGACAAATTTTCTTTCTCTCTTTCTTTTTCGAAATCATATGAATATATTTTCAATAATAGATGAATCCATTAAAAATTTTATATATATATTTTTTTTTAATTACTTTTTTGATATTATATATTTATTTTATATTTTTTTTTTTTCTCTCTCTTTATATACTTTTTGTATCCTACCTTTATTGTTTCTAATTCTTATGTTGTTATTATACGCTTGCAAAAAGGGTATATTAATTTTGGTCAGAAGTGTGCAACGCATAGAACGAAGCATCTCCGACCATACAAAGTATGTATATTCTTGATCAGCACGACGAGACGAGTTCAAATAGTCATGTCCGTCCGTCCGTCTGGATCAACGCAAACTCCTCCTAGACCGTAAGAGCTGATGTTTTGCACGTAGGCTTGTTTATACTGCAGGGGTTGTATATTCCAGATAGGACCACTATATCAGCTCCCATACAAACCAAAAAGTAACGAACAGTGACTTTTCTCAATTACTTCGTTAATTTCTGTGCTATTATCGTGAAACTAATATTAGAGAGTTTATTACGCCTGTAAACTACTCAGTGGCGTAGCCAGAAAATTTTTGGGGGTTAACATGTTTTAGGATCAAAGATATTGAATTGGCTGAATCAATTTTATAAGAAATGAACCAATTTTCGGGGGGGGGGTTTATCCCCAAAACCCCCCCGTTACTACGCCACTGAAACTACTGTGCCAAAATTGATCAAGATCGGATGACTATATCATATAGCTCCCATAGGAACGATCGGTCGCAAACAGTGACTTTTGTAAATAACTGCGTTACTTTTAACGCGATTGGTTTCAACTTCAACATTTCTTAGTTTAATATATATGTAAATGATTGTGCCAAATTTAATAAAGATCGGGCGACTATATCATATAGCTCCCATAGGAATGAACGGTCGAAAACAGTGACTTTTTTAAAACTCCGTTACTTTTAACGCGCTTGCTTTCAAATTAAACATTTGTTAGTTTAATATATCTGTTAATGACTGTGCTAAATTTGATCAAGATCGGGTGACTATATCATATAGCTCCCATGGGAACAATCGGTCAAAAACAGTGACTTTTGTAAATAACTTCGTTACTTTTAACGCGATTGCTTTCAAATTAAACATTTTTAAATTTAATGTATCTGTTAATGACTGTGTCGAATTTGGTAAAGATCGGGTAACTATATTATATAGCTCCCATAAGAACAATCGGTGGAAAACAGTGACTTTGATCAATATCTTCGTTATTTCCTATGATTGTAGGCCATTCTTTCGCAAACATAAGCCTTTTTAGATAAAACGTTCTTCCACATTGATTGCTATTAGGTAAGTAAAGAGTTACCAAAAAAGTTGCAAGGGTATACAAACTTTGACGCGGTCGAAGTTAGCCCCCTCATTTATTTCTTTTTGCTTAATTTTATTGTTTTTTAAAAGTATTCTAGCTCTTTTAATCTAAACTTAACTTCCTTAGAATAGTCTTTGTGGCAACCCGGCCAGACCGATAACGAATATCGAGGAGATATCGGACGTAGGGTGGGAACGCTCGGGGACTTGGAGCGTGACAGCGAAGAAGTGTAGACGTACAAAGAACTAAAGAATAAATTAATATTTAAATAAAGTATAATTAAACTATAAATTACGAGTTGTTACATTGGCGACGACTGGGAGAACTCGGTGGAAAAGAGAAACGTTAAACTAAGTTGAGTAGATTGAATTGTAATTCAATTTTTTCTTGTTAAGCAACTGTGGTGAAAAAGCGCGAGTCGTACAAATGTACGAGGAGGCTACAAGAAAATTGATACAAAGGTATCAGGATAGCGCGAATCGTACAAATGTATGAGGAGGCTTCAAGAAAATTGATACAAAGGTATCAGGATAGCGCGAATCGTACAGATGTACGAGGAGGCTACAAGAAATTGATACAAAGGTTTCAGAATGTCGTGAATCGTACAAAGGTACGAGGAGGCTACAAGAAAATTGATACAAAGGTATCAGAATGTCGTGAATCGTACAAAGGTACGAGGAGGCTACAAGAAAATTGATACAAAGGTATCAAAAGAAAAAAATTAGCAGGAATCGTACAAATGTACGAGAAGGACACTGGAAGATGATACAAATGTATCAAAGTAGTGGTACAAATGTGCCAGGAGAGCACGCTGGACGCAAATGTGTCTAGTGGCATATTCAATTGAATGTGTTACACATAAGAATAAACATATAATTTTTGTTTATATTTTAGGTATTGGAACTTTCTTTTGAAAATCATGTCGGAAATAAAACCGTTCCTTTGCGACACGATTGACAAATCGCTACTCCGGCATGAGTGGGAAAAATGGCTAAGGTCTTTTACATTATATCTTGACGCGGAAGATATCACATCAATACCCAAGAAAAAGAGCAAGCTTTTACATTTGGGTGGGCCACAACTGCAAGAGATAATTTACAACATTCCCGGAGCGTTAGTTGATTATGATGCTCAAGAAAACAATGATGTCTACAAGGTTTTAGTGGGCAAACTGGACGAATATTTTGCACCGTTAAGGAATTCATCGTTCGAGAGACACCTTTTTAGGAATTTGTCACCATTGGAAGGCGAGACATTCAACAGATATGTAATTCGTCTGAGACAACAACTTGCAAAGTGTTCATATGGCACAACAAAGGCAGAAATTGAAGATATTTGTCTTGCCGATAAAATAATTGACTCATGGGCTTCAAATGACTTGAAGGAAAGATTTTTAGAGAAAGAGCAAAAGCTGAGTGATCTAATAGATGCTTGTCAGGTCCATGAGCAAGTAAATAAGCACTCGAAAACTATGCTGGGTGAAGAGGTAAGCGACAGCGTCAACAAAATTTTCGCAAGGAAACGTTTCGGGCGAGATCCACCTAAGGATTGCACCAGATGTGGGCTTGAGGATCATGATGCTAATAATGGAAGATGTCCAGCGCGGGATAAAGTTTGCAAACGCTGCAATTTGCTTGGTCATTTTGCCAGACAATGTAGAACTCGGAACTCAAAGAGATCTTCGGACACGGGAGGATACTCCAATCCAAAGAGGCGCAAGGTATATGCAAATGTTCAAAGCGTCGAAGATCAAGTGAAAAGCGATGATGATGAGGACAAAGAGTTGGAGTGTTTTAGAATTGATGGTTCGGCAAGAAATGATGACAACATTAGATGTAACATTGGAGGTGTGTCAATCGGAATGATTATTGATTCAGGATCACCTGCGAATTTATTATGTGAGAAGCATTGGAAAATGTTGTGTAATAGCAACGCTGTTATGTGGAATATGAGATCCCAGACGACTGACAGATTTAAAGCATACGCGACTGAAGATCCGCTCAGGGTTCTTAACATTTTTGAAGCACCAATAAGTGTGAAAACGAACCAAGAAATTATTGCTACATTTTACGTAATAGAAAAGGGTAGTCAATCGCTTCTGGGGAAGAAAACGGCCATTCAACTCAAGGTCCTAGCGTTAGGGTTAGATGTTTGCCGTATTGAGACTTCATTGCCGTTTTCAAAAATAAAAGGCAGATTGATAAAATTGGCCATTGATTCCAGCGTGAAACCAGTGCACCAACCTATGAGACGGGTTCCAGTGGCATTTGAAGATAAAGTGGCAGATAAGATAAAAGACGCTTGTGATCGTGACATAATAGAACCAGTAAGGGGTCCGAGTGCATGGATCTCGCCGGTGGTAATTGCGTTCAAGGAAAGCGGCGAAATAAGGCTATGCGTTGATATGAGGATGGCAAACAGGGCTATCCAACGGGAAAATTATCCACTACCAACCTTTGAAACTTTTATGACAAAAGCCAGGGGTGCAAAATGGTTTTCGAGACTGGACCTCAAGGATGCCTATCATCAGCTTGAACTTCATGAATCCAGCCGCGAAATAACAACTTTCGTGACACAGCAAGGGCTGTTTCGATATAAACGTCTTCTTTTTGGCGTAAATTCGGCACCAGAGATTTTTCAACGGGTGATGGCGGAGATCTTGGCACCATGCAAAAAATGCACATAACTATTTGGACGATGTAATAATTTTTGGAAGAACTGAAGCTGAGCACGATAAAGCGTTACAAGAAGTGTTGAATCTGTTTGAAATCAATTGTGTTCTGTTAAACAAAGATAAATGCGTGTATAAGGCAAAAGAGCTTAAATTTCTGGGACATATCTTATCGAGTGACGGCATTGCGGCAGATCCAGAGAAGGTGAAATTGATTTTGGATTTTCGACCACCTGAAACAAAGGAGGAACTGAGAAGCTTTCTGGGACTGGTTACATACGTTGGAAAATTCATCGCCGATTTGTCGCATATTACAGAGCCATTAAGAGTACTACTTAAAATCAATAGCAAATTCGTGTGGTCGAGCGAACAAGAAAAAGCGTTTGTTAACTTGAAAAATCGGATAGCTCGTATCCCGGAACTTTCATATTTTGATCCAAATAGACGCACGCAGATAATTGCAGACGCAAGTCCGGTAGCACTTGGTGGTGTTTTGTTACAATTTGATGAGAGAAACGAATCGGTTATCATTAGCTTCGCTAGTAAGAGCTTATCGGAAGTGGAAAGGCGCTACTCGCAAACCGAAAAAGAAAGTCTGGCGCTAGTTTGGGCTGTTGAAAAATTTTTCTATTACGTTGCGGGTTTGGAGTTTGAACTCGTCACTGATCATAAACCACTGGAGGCGATCTTCAAACCAACATCGAAACCCCCGGCGAGAATAGATCGTTGGCTTTTGAGGCTACAGGCTTTTAAATTCAAGGTTACATATCGCCCTGGAAAGGAGAACATTGCCGACTCAATATCAAGACTTTGTAAGGCTCAGTCATGCGATTCTTTCGATAAAGGAGGTGACTATAACATCTGTCAAATTGTTTCTTGTGCTACACCAAAAGCAATTGCTATACCAGAAATAGCAAAAACAAGTGTTGTGGACCGAGAGATATCAGCTGCTGTCTCACATCTTAAAGACGATAACTGGAATGAAGGTTTATCAAGCTGTTATTACCCGTTTAGAGCTGAGCTATCAACAGTGGGTAGCATTCTGTTACGTGGTACCCGTATAGTGATACCAGAAGTTCTACGGCAGAGAGTTTTAGAGTTAGGGCACGAAGGACACCCTGGCGAATCGGCTATGAAGCGACGAATGAGAGCGAAGTTGTGGTGGCCACGTTTGGACAGAGATGTCGAACAGCATGTGAAAATGTGCAGAAGCTGTTTATTGGTGTCACAGCCAACCCGTCCACCGCCGATGAAGCGGCACGTTTTTCTTGACGGCCCGTGGCAGTGCTTAGCAACCGACCTGTTGGGGCCTCTACAGAACAATGACCATGTATTGGTGCTGATAGATTATTTTTCGCGTTATCAGGAGATAAAATTCATCGGCTCAATATCATCGCAAACAATTATTACGGCATTTAAGGAAATATTTTCCAGGCTTGGCATACCGCGATCGTTAAGGACAGATAACGGCCGGCAGTTCGTTAGCGCCCAATTCAAGGACTTCTGTGAAGCTAGTGGCATCACTACAAAAATTTATATTAACCTACAATACGACACCTCATGGAACTACTGGCTCTACACCTTCGGAACTTATGTTTAATAGGACCATTCGAGACAAGCTGCCGGACATTCGAGATATTATAGAAGAAGTGGTAGACACCTCGGCAAGAGATAATGACCTGATCAATAAACAAAAAGGAAAGCTTACAAGTGACAAGGTTAGAGGTGCTAAGGAATCCGACATAAAGGTGGGCGACAAAGTTTTGCTAAAGAACGTTATTTTTCCCTCCAAATTGACACCCAACTTTGAAACAACGGAGTATAAAGTTGTTGAAAGGAATGGAAATGAAGTGGAGCTTTTTGGAAATGGAAGGAAAGTCAGACGGAACGTGAGCCATTGCAAGAAGATACCGTCGAATGAGGGGCCGCCTAATAACTCGAATGAGGACGCACTAACGCAGACTGATTCTCAACGCTTAATACACTCATCATCATATTCAGTGATTCCTGATCAACCTCAAGTGATACTCTCCGATCCATCTTCAGAGCAAATGTATCTTTCGACTCGACGTTCAACTCCAGAGAAACCGAAGACCGGGTTAAAACTGAAGCTTATAAGAAAAGGAGAGGTGTGGCAACCCGGCCAGACCGATAACGAATATCGAGGAGATATCGGACGTAAGGTGGGAACGCTCGGGGACTTGGAGCGTGACAGCGAAGAAGTGTAGACGTACAAAGAACTAAAGAATAAATTAATATTTAAATAAAGTATAATTAAACTATAAATTACGAGTTGTTACACTTCATATTCGAACTCAGGGGGAGGATAAGGTATTGATTCCTCTTTTTCTTCTTTATTGGTGTATTTGAAATAGAATTTGTGATTTGATAATGTTACACTATTTTCTTCGTAATTAATAACGGCCTGACATGCTTTGAGATATTTTCTACCTAATAGTATGTCATATGTTGATGAAAATTTATGGCAATAAAATTTTTGATGGTTGGGGCAAAGTTTGCCTGGTGCAAAAGATACGCTTTTATTAAGCTCAATTATTCCTTTTATTGTTTGAACATTAAAATTTTCTGATGTTTCTGCAAAATTGAAATAATTTTCGTTGATAATATTTATTGAAGAGCCTATATCTATAGCGCACTTTAAAGAAATGTTATTGATTTTTAGTTGGACATAGGGATTTGATTGGAGGTATTCGGTTGATCTATTTGATCCAACTGTTCTGTTTGAGTTATCTGATCCGAGGCTGATTGATGAAAATTTTCGGACCATTCCATTTTACTCTGACCACTGGTACTCTCTCTTTGCTTAAGTTTCTCTATGGATCTGTTTTCATATTGACCCTCTCTCTGGGCTACTTGTTTCAAATTAGACACTGTTGAAATATCAAACTTCGCTAATGTCATATAAAGCTTGTCTGGTAATCTTTTAATAATGACTTCTTTGACTGTGTTATTCATGGCATTTGTGTATAAAATGGTATAGGCGGCATTGCCTTCTAATTCTAACTTATTAATTATAATAAAAGACTTATGTCCTAAATCTTCAATAAACTTACGAAGGTTTCTCCAAAGGATGTATGGTATAGCCGTCGTAGTAACTCTTCATAAGTTGTTTGCACCTTATATTCGCTGATGAGGGCGGCCCGCAACTCGCTCCAATTGTTGGCATGCGCTACTAGTGATATCCGTTGTGCATCGTCAGTGACCTGCATCTCTATAGTACCATACATCAAGCTATTTTGACGGATGTCCCTCGTCGGGTAGAGTTGTAGAACGTAGTCAACTCTCCGTATGTACGTGCTCAGGGTCAAAGAATTACCATCGAAATTGGGCAACTGTCTAAGCATGGTAAGTGCCTGGTTCAGATGTGTTTCTGATAGTTCCAATGTCATCTTGGATTAGAATATATTTAGAACTTTAAGATTCGATGTCGCGCTTTTGACTGCACAAAAGGTTCTTTTGCGGATAAAACGAAAAAAAAAATTTGCGAGGGCTTTGGTCTTTAGTTGCTTACAGCTCCTTTACTTGTTTTTAGCACAAAAAGTCTTGATCACGGGCCAACCTTAGATTTGATATCTGTAGCGGTGGCTTGACACAAGTTTCGCACAATTATTTATTTAATAATACAAAAAAAAGTTTTGCTTATTACGCAACCTTAGATTCGATATCCGTAACGGTCGCTTATACACAAAGTTTTGCACGCACTAAATTATTTTGTTTCATCCTACCGACTGCGCCAGATATAAATTCAATTCTTTCATTGATTAAAAAAAAATTTGGATTGGTGAGACTCAAAAACGATCTTTATTGAAACAAAGCGTCTTAAGAACTAACTTATGATTATTCATACAGATATGATTAAAGTTCGGTTAAAAAGCTTTTGATATTAGTATTGGGAGCTTTTGATCTGGTGACAAGGGATCTGGATTTTGATTGGCTTTTTGATTTTTGCTTACTAAGCGTTCTCACGCTTGGAAGATTTTTTGGGGACATTTGTTTATAGGATTTTTGTTTAGTCTCGGTTGCAGTAAACATCCGCTGTTTTCTAGACTAAAGTGGGGGGTCAAGTTATGTGGGTGATTGGTGGTGGGAAATTGAGTGGTGTGAGTGGATGGAGTGGCGGATATATTACTATATATGTGGGAATGGGTCGAGAGACGAGAAGCGTTCGATTGTACTGAACCAGTTCAGAGGTGCATAATTTAAAGTTTATCAACGATATCGATGACAAACCATCGATATCAATTGAGAAAAGAGTTTTATGGCGTCAAGTTGTGTCGACCGGTTGTGTTCCTCGTGGCTGCTCGAATAAGAAGAGTGTAGTTATGTGGTAATTAAGTGATAAATCTATATAAACTGTAAAATATAAAACTGATTGATTGTGAGTAAAAACGGCCTAGAAATTCGGGAGGAAAAAGTGGGATTGCACTAACAGTCCCACAAATTGGTGTCAGAAGTGGGATATGTATATGTTTAAGAATAAACATCGTGTTCATCTGAAATGGCTTCACCAAATCAGATTGAACAAAGAAATACACAAAACACACAAGAAAAATAAGTCATAAAGATTCCTATGACAATTATTGCTTAATTCCAAAAACAAAAACATGCATCCACACTCTGTGGAAAACACTTAAGATTGTAACAGCAGCGGAGTATCAAGTAACCGACGCTGAGCATGAAATATAAACAATTTTCAACCCCCGAAAAACGTGGGTCATTAGAATAAGATATTTGAAGAACAATTGTTACCTCCTAGAGCCTAAGATTCCCTATATAAACTTTATACTTTTGTTAATAAAATCAGTTCATATTTTGAATTCAACGAATGAAGATTGGGTTATTCTTCTCCTCCGGAATCCCTATTCATTTTGGTCCTTCGAGCCGGATTGATCATGTTTGGTCCTTCGATAAGAAAGAACTCTGTAGTTTTCCCCCACCAGTGGTAAGAGACTCAGAGGTTCAATCAGCTCCTTAAGAGTTTGAGATCTAATACAAGTGTAAATGCTTAGACCAGCTAAAGGTAGCAAAATAAATAACTCTTGTTTTTCCCCACCAGTGGTAAGAGACAGAGTATAAAATTAAAGCAAAATATTATTGCTTAATAAATAAAAAAATGCGTGCGTCTGAATTTAAAGGCAGTTTGGCTAGTGGAGCAACTGTAGTATCTTCGGCGGCGGGAGAGTTTTTAACCGATCTTAAAGGCTGTTTGGCTAGTGGAGCAACTGTAGTAATTTCGGCAAACGGAGTGTTTTGATGTTTGGCGTTTTCGAAGCCGTAATATCGAAAGTATAACAAATATATTGAGTGTGTATGTACACTAATATCGTTGCAAACTCTGTATGTAGTTGCAAGTAGGCAACAAAGATCAGCAGCAGAGCAATGAAACAGTTGCAATTAGGCAACAAAGGATAGCAGAAGAGCAATGAAATAGTTGCAAGAAGGCAGCACGTTAGCAGCAGAGCAACAAAAGGATAGTGCCAGGTGGCCGCAGGAGCAGATCGGAGAAACGAGCGGAGTCCGAACGAGTTTAAGGAGAGGCGAGCGGAGGCAAAGCATGGTTTTCTAACAATTTAAAGGTCGCTTAAATCAAAAACTAACTACATATTATAAAAATAAATTCAAAACGTCACATTTGGCGGCCCTTTGCAGAATGTTTAAGAATAAACATCGTGTTCATCTGAAATGGCTTCACCAAATCAGATTGAACAAAGAAATACACAAAACACACAAGAAAAATAAGTCATAAAGATTCCTATGACAATTATTGCTTAATTCCAAAAACAAAAACATGCATCCACACTCTGTGGAAAACACTTAAGATTGTAACAGCAGCGGAGTATCAAGTAACCGACGCTGAGCATGAAATATAAACAATTTTCAACCCCCGAAAAACGTGGGTCATTAGAATAAGATATTTGAAGAACAATTGTTACCTCCTAGAGCCTAAGATTCCCTATATAAACTTTATACTTTTGTTAATAAAATCAGTTCATATTTTGAATTCAACGAATGAAGATTGGGTTATTCTTGTCCTCCGGAATCCCTATTCAGTATATTTACATAGTGCATCGAACTTACGTGCAGTTAAAAGATGTTGTTAAATAAAGAACACTAATAATTAAAACAAATTGTTCGAAGCGAAAAATTCTTTAAAATTGAGTCGCCAAAGACAGAAAGTTCGAAAAAAATGTGTGTTTGATTTAACCTTAATGTACAAAGAGCGGTAAAAAAAAACCACCCCAATTGATGAATGCTTGTACATGTTAGAGAGAGACAGCGAAACGTCCAAGTTCAAGTGAGAGTGAAAAGTGTGGAGGTGCGAACAGTATAGAACCCTGAAGTTTGCGTGGCAAAGAAGCTGAAAACGCAAAGAGATTGACGATCGTTGGAATTTTGCACAAATTTACGTGGCAATGAGGCTGGTATAGCGTAATTTTGGTAAATGTGGTGAGCAGCTGTACCTAGAGTGGGAAATTCTTGAGAATTGGCGGCAAGAGAAGCTACAACAATTGGCGGCAAGAGCGAGAAAGCATTAGACGCACAAGTTTGGCGGCGTCAGTGGAAAAATTTGTACAAAGGCATCGGCATTGGCGTCACGAGCGAGGCATCGGCATTGGCGTTACGAGCGAGACATCGGCGTTGGCGTCACGAGCGAGACAGCGTTAGTGAGAGCACTCGTGAAAGATCGGCATATCAGCAGAATTGGCGCGAATAAACGGCGTTGGTGAGTCAACACGAGCGAGCGAGAAGAGTTGAGTTGATGCAATCATTAAATTAAATCAATGTCCGTCAAGTTAGCGACACTGTTAAACTCGAGTTAGCGACGGTCAGAATAGAATAGATTAAATTTTTGTTTTAGTTCAGTTTTGAGGGTTTTTGAGCATTCCATGTATTGACAATTTCTTCACGAAAATGTCCTTTTTTCGTTTTCGTATAGCTCCAAAATATTGCAACGGCTCAATGAAGATTGAATGCCAGATTATTCCCCAATTATTCATCTATATTCCCACCAAGTTTAGTTAAAATTCCTCACACGGTTTTCGAGAAAATTGCATTTTTTTGAACCAACAATGATTTTCCCCATACAAAATGTTTCAAAAATTAAGTCGACTTTATCGGGCAAAAACTCGACTATATGGTAACGGCTCAATGAAGATTGAATGCCAGAATTTAGGTATGACTGTCTGGAATACGTCCAGAAAATTTCAGCAAAATTCCTCGTAACGTTTTCGAGAAAAATGCATAAATGTGGGGGTACCTTCCGAAAACAATGATTTTTTAAGCAAATGCAATTCGCCAATGTTCTTCTTCTTCCTCCTTTAATTCGCCCCTTACAAAATGAGTGAAAAAATGGGCTAACTTTGTTGGTTAAAAACTCGACTATATCGTAACGGCTCAATGAAGATTGAATGCCAGAATTTAGGTACGACTTTTTCAAATATGTTTGGGTTCTTTTATTCTAGATTCCTCGTAACGTTTTCGAGAAAAATGCATACAGATGTGGGTACTTTTTGCCCGCAAATTTTTTTAATGTCAATTGGCCCAGCTGTTTTTTCAATTCGCCACTCAACATATGGCCATTTCGCCCCATACAAAATGAGTTAAAAAATGGGCTGACTTTGTTGGGCAAAAACTCGACTATATGGTAACGGCTCAATGAAGATTGAATGCCAGAATTTAGGTACGACTTTTTCAAATATGTTCAGAGAGTTTCAGCAAAATTCCTCGTAACGTTTTCGAGAAAAATGCATAAATGTGGGGGTACCTTCAGCGGGAAAATATTTTTCAAACATTTCGGCGCTCAAGCATCGCTGAGATAGGGGGATCAGGCAAATACAGGTTAGCTTAAATAGGGGGTTTGGTATAGTGGTACGACTGCACCAATAAATTATGATTTTAGTTAATAAGAATTTTTGACAAATAAGATTCAAGTATATGTATACTTATGTAGACTTAACTAGACAATTTAAATAAAATTAATGAAATATGTAATTGTCAAATCTGGTTTTATGTATATATATACATATATGTACATATGGTCGTGCGATTGCAAAAAAATTTGCTGCAAACAAATAAGGCTTGCACCAATGTATGACCATTTGTATTTAAATAAAATCTTTTAAATTTAATGGCCAAAAGCAAGAGATTATGAGACTGGTTCAATGTGATGATCATGGCAAAATATTTGGACAACTTTTAAGATAACTTTCAAAAAATTGCAATTCGACTCAAAAGTTCGATAATTACTCAAAATATCGATGGCCAAAGTATCGATAATATAGCTTCCGATAAATTGCAAGCATGGAGTGTGGCATCTCTAAAAACATTCAATCGACGATCACCAGGCATCCATGCAACATGAATTATATATTTAAAAATTGTGTAAGTAATTTTGTTTTTTTTTTATATTTTAACAAATGAATTATAATTAATTTATATTTTTATTTATTTCCAGACGGTTAACATCACCGCAGATGGTGGCCAGGGCCAAAGGCGCCCGAAAAATTTAAAAAAAAAAATCCGGTGCGCGGGGTGCTCAAAAGGGAAAAACCCAAGCGTGTGGCCATTGCCAAAGTAAAGAAAGTAAAGAATTCCGGGAAAAATGGGATCTGAAGCCTATGTGTGTTGTAGGCATAATATACATATGTATGTCATACATAGACACACATACTTGAGTGTACATACATATATGTATGTGTATACATACATATTTGTATGAAGAAAATCCCATACATATATGTATGTACATAAATGTAATAAAAAAAAATTTGATTAAAAAAAAAGGAAAAGAAAATATGACACGACATTACTGAGATTTGAACCAACACATCACACCATGCATCTTCATCAATACCGTATCGTCCCCATTCACTTACAGCTTACACCACACGATCATTACAAAAAGAACTGACATCATACTGGTTGTGTATTTAGCATTTAACCAAATATTTCATTTTTATATCATTTTATTAACTAAATAGCAAAAAAAAACAGAATTAGTTTTTTTGAAAAACAACAAACTGACAGACGGAAAAAATATTAAAAAAAAGAATAGTCACTCCTCTTGATATACCCGGCGCGGGTTCGAACCGCGTCTCCGTTGGGAACGCACCAGACAATAAGCCATTTACCACTACCCTATTTATGAGAATTTCGTACGATCAGAGGCAAAAAGAAAGTAACAAGAAATGTTTCTTGTCGTTTATCCATTAAAATAAATCGAAAAAAAAATATCCATAAAAAAAGTTAGCCCGTCCTCTTTTTCCATGCATCCTTGGCGTGGATTTGAACCCACTCTCTTATAAAAATATATTTTAGCAAAAAAGTCATTTCCCACCAACACCACAATGCTAGTTGGAAATTGAAACGAACAGGGCCAATAACAGAGAGTAACAAAAAATTTATAGTGTGCGTGAAACGTACAAGAATGCCATTGCACAGTGGTTTACTTTTGGTAAACTCCTTCCGAAATAATAATTTTTTTATTTAGTCAAGATTATTATAAAACACCAATTTTGCACATTTAGATAGAATTCTTTTTAGAATTCTGTTGAAAAATAAAATTAATTTTTTGATTAAAATATATATAATAATATACAATTGAATACGCCTCATTCTTTTTTTCCGACAATTCAATTTGAACTTTACGTATTTTTCCTTTAATTTTTTTAGTTTTGTCTTTTATACAGATTTATTAACTAATAGTTGGGAAATTTTTATTCCCGGAAGAATCACTTTTGTACAACGACAGGACTAACTCTGTAAAGCCTGACATTTTCGATGTATGCCTAAGTGATTATAAGTTCAAAATTCTAAGGCAATTCACAGAGTTTGCCGATGTTGAAAGTTATATCCTTTTGTAGCTTTCATCTCCAAAGATACCAAAACAAGTTAATAATGATAAATTGTAGAAAAATTTGATTTTGTTTAATTCATTTAACAAATTAATATTAATAGCTTTCAAAAGTCGGGTCTCAAATGCGAAAATTTTAAAATGACAGCGTTTGATTTTAGTAATTTTTAATTATTCGATAAATTACTATTTATTTATATGTATTTTAATGATTCTACAAATAATAACAATAGATAATCTAGAGCATTGTCCTCTTATTTTCAACATTAATAGCTTAAGTCTGGATTCGCTGTCGCTTCAATATTCTGCCTTAAGAAACAGATACACACAAAAATACATGCACATATATAAATCGGTGCAGACACATACATATGTATATATATATATATGAATGTGCTAATATTAATTAAAATCTTTTGAAACTTAGAAACTAAAAAGGGAGTAAAATCAATCAATCGCGTTGCATTTTATATCACCGTCTCACAGGTGTCGCCGCTTACAATTTGGCCCTCTTTGGCACTCCGATGGCCTCGAGTACCCCCGATGTCTCCAGATGCTGGAACAAGATCTGCAGATACTCATCCCCGATGTTTCATGAAGTGGGCAGCATGTTGCGAATGATCCCAACACTTGAAAGTGACCGTAATATCGGCTCTCTCCCAATTCTCGCGGACCTGAGTATGAGGATTTGTTAATTAGTTACAGAATTATTAAACCATTTAGAAATGTAAATTGCTCACCGCATGATTCGATGATAGTGGACCGATTGGATCGTTCTTGGAGACAAAGAACAGGGCTGGCGACTTCAATAGAGTCGAATGGAACATTTGACTCGATCTCATATAATGAATAGTCGCCTGATTATGGAATGTCTTCATATGGTAAAGCGTATAATTTCTCAATGCACTCTGCATCCGGGCGTTCTTGGGAAATATGGATTTGGGCAGACCCACAGGTATTTCCGTAATATCGGCAGCACTATCCCATATCTGGCAAACGAAACGATCCAATATGCTGCCATAACGTTCCATATCCCTTGACATCTGCAACATTATCTCGCCCAACTGATATGCACCCACCGAGAAGCCATGCATCACAATTGGCTCATAAGCGTTGTTGTTCTCCAGGAATTTTAAAGTCTCGGCGGCCACAACCTAGAATCAAAATATATAGTTATAGTGATATCGGATCATAATGATATATATATTTGTGTTGACTTACCTGCGTTCCTTTAGCGGGCCACAACAATTGCCAAGGTGTTATATGGACAACTACCACATCGAAACCCAATTCTGTATAGATCTGAGCATATTTCTTCAAATGCTTCTGCTTGGCCATTAGCCAGGCCATCATTAGAACCAAACGGGTAATCCTGTTGGCTTCTGAAAGGTTAATGTCTTGGGATCTATTTCAATGTCGCCCTTGTGCGTCGTGTATATTTCGTCATATTTTTGGTAATATCCTTGGAGGATATATTGCGACGATTCTGTCCTGGAGCCATGGCGCTATGAAAGAGTTCGAAAATATATGAACGGACCTTGAGGTACTTTCAAGTCTCAGAACTGTATAATTTCGTTTTTCTTGATTTTTGTATAATTTGTTGGGCATTATTACCATAATTGCCAACTTACCACTTCATTTGAACTCTTTTCCGCACCATTAGGTAGAGTTCATGGCGTTTTTTTATAGTGGTTCCCCAATAGGCCTAATCCACTTCATCCACGCAAGGCGGATTTATAGCTCTTCTTTTTTTAAGTGGTGTCCACTATTAGGCATATCCACTAGTATAGATCTTTTTATTAAAGGGTTCCACTAATTATAGACTTTTATTAAAGTGGTTTCCACTATAAGGCATATCCACTAGTATAGATCTTTTTATTAAAGTGGTTTCCACTATAGGGCATATCCACTAGTATAGATCTTTTTTATTAAAGTGGTTTCCACTATAAGGCATATCCACTAACACACGTTGGTATAGATCTTTTTTTATAAGTGGTTTCCACTATAAGGTATGTCCACAACTAAAATGTTAAGGTAAATTTATACCTCACATAGCTTACAAATAAAATTTGTATCAGCTAAGGTATATAGGCTTTCCAAGCACTTAGTGCAAAGAAACCTATTTCATTTATTGCAACTAAAATAATTAGGCTGAGATGTCTGGCCTGAGCAATGCAGGCATGTATTTAATACTGCATCACTGCAGTTAATTAATTTATTGATAATCTGGTTTCTGAAAACAGTTGCAGATGTTAAATTTTCAAGTGTCGTACCCATGACATAGCATTTGGAATATTGCAGTATAAATATGCCACAATTGAATGCATCTTTTTGGATACTATGAACCAACGGAACATGTTTAAATGATTTAAGTAAATTAGAAAATATCGGATGAATAATTCGGACTTGGATGTTTTTCCAAAGGGATCCAAAAAGGTGAATTCTAATTTGTGTTTATTTAGGAATAAAACATAGAAATGATTCTCATAACAATGAGGAATTATTATTATTTCGAATGATGTTTTTAATGCATTTTCAATAGTAGTCTGATTTGAAAATGCAGCTTTTCCCAATTGACATGGAATATTGATGATGCTGCTATTGTTATGATCAAAAATGATCGCAGTCATGGCAGCATCAACAATGAAGTTGGATAACCAAGCATTACCAAACAACGTGACAAAATCTTCTAACTCTATATTATATAAGAATCCCTGAGTATTGGCACCGTGCACATGCTCAAAGAGACTTTTACATTGCAAAATGTAATACCTTACATCTTTTGCAATGCAACTGTTCAGATTAGAATGGCTCAGCAGCATTTGCTTATAGCCTACCTCGATTCCAAAGAGTTTTTGTTTTTCCCCCTCACTTGGTCCGGTGAATTGACCTTTAAACAGACCACATTTAATTTTTTTGGGACCTTTTTTACTCCAGCTTTCCTTGTAAGTTGAAAGCTTCCTATTTGACATTTCGTCCAAAACTGGCTTAGAAACTGCTGCCCGTTTTTTCGGCTTACCCTTAATGAGCGACCCATGTACAATGGAAGGATACTTGAATTCTGGGCGAGCAAGTTCAACTTGCTTAGCCACAGAATTTGAAAGTGTATCCATTTGTCTGACAAGTCTGGACATCTTTAGACCTCGCTTTTCTTTGACAATACTATGCTTTAAAGTATTTAAGAACGATTCAACTGGACCATTGCTAGGCCTTTTATTAGAACTATCAATACAAATTCCTATTAAATTGGTCCAGAAGGGGGCAAACACCACATATTTCCCTAAAACAACATCTGCCATTTTAGGACTATAATAAATATTTGCTTCACTAGATTCCGGTAATTCCGAAATTAAATCTTGGATTTCACTAGCAAAGTTAGTAAAAAGTTTCTTAAAACTACTCTTGCTAGCTATAGTCTTAAGACTATCCCAACCGTTATTGGTAGAGCTTTTCGCAAAATCTGCGCTTTCATTATCTCCTAAACTGACACAAGCAGGGCCATCATTTTTGACATATGAAATGGCATTCAGTACCACATCATTTTCAAATGGGGACAAAAGAATGATTAACAAATATTGGAACCATTCTTCAAAGTCTCTAATGTGGGTTAAGTTGTAACCAACCCCCAGAGCATTTCTCATGAAAGCTCGAAAACTTATATTTTCTAGACCAATTGTTCGGTCTATATCATTATACCCTTGCAAAAAGGGTATATTAATTTTGGTCAGAAGTGTGCAACGCATAGAACGAAGCATCTCCGACCATACAAAGTATATATATTCTTGATCAGCACGACGAGACGAGTTCAACTAGCCATGTCCGTCCGTCCGTCCGTCCGTCCGTCCGTCTGGATCCTCCTAGACCGTAAGAGCTACAGAGCCGAAATTTTGCACGTAGGCTTGTATATACTGCAGGCGTTGTATATCTCGGATTCAGCCGGATCGGACCACTATATCATATAGCTCCCATACAAACCCCAAAGTCACGAACAGTGACTTTTCTCAATAACTTCGTTATTTTCTATGCTATTATCGTGAAACTTAATATTAGAGAGTTTACTACGCCTATAAGCAACTATGCCAAATTTGATCAAGATCCGGTGACTATATCATATAGCTCCCATACAAACGGCCAAGTCACAAACAGTGACTTTCTCAATAACTTCGTTATTTTCTGAGCTATTGTCGTGAAACTTAATATTAGAGAGTTTACTACGCCTATAAGCGACTATGCCAAATTTGATCAAGATCGGGTGACTATATAATATAGCTCCCATACAAACGGCCAAGTCACGAACAGTGACTTTCTCAATACCTTCGTTATTTTCTGAGCTATTGTCGTGAAACTTAATATTAGAGAGTTTACTACGCCTATAAGCGACTATGCCAAATTTGATCAAGATCAGGTGACTATATCATATAGCTCCCATAGGAACGATTGGTCGAAAACAGTGACTTTTGTAAATAACTTCGTTACTTTTAACGCGATTGCTTTTAAATTAAACATTTTTTAATTTAATATATATGTTAATGACTGTGCCGAATTTGATAAAGATCGGGTGACTATATCATATAGCTCCCATAGGAACGATCGGTTGGACTTTGATCAATATCTTCGTTATTTCCTATGATTGTAGGCCTTTCTTTCTCAAGCTTAAACCTTTTTAGATAAAACGTTCTTCCACATTGATGGCTAATAGGTAAGGATAGAGTTACCAAAAAAGTTGCAAGGGTATACAAACTTTGACGCGGTCGAAGTTAGCCCCGGCCCTCTGGTTTTTAAATTGTCTTGGAATAGACGGATGTGGTCAATGTTCCACAGAAACAATTCTAATTTTGTTGACAATAATTGTATGTAATGGCCAAAGCCATTGCATAGCATTTCGTACACATCCTTAAATGCATCTTTGTCAAAGTCGTATCGAGCACTTTCCTCTGCTCGCATGTTCCTATAATAGGATAAGTGCTTATTAAGCAATTGGTCATTCCCAACTAATTTTCTTTCTATATTTGGATTTAGAGCCAAATGATTTTTGAACTCAAAAGCTGTCCTAGTGGTTAATTCTTTTTTTCAAGAAAACGATTAATTCCTCTGCACTGGAAAGTTTTTTTAAAGTTTATTGAATGGCATATGTCGATGCTACTAGAGTAGACTTCAACATTGCCATCAAAATTTCCAACAAACTTTAGTTTGTTGCATGATGGATCCTTGCAATAAGCATATGCAACGAAGCTATCCAAATTAATTCGAACCGAATTAAAATTAACACTACAAGCATTGTTTGTTAAACCATAATACTCTCGAACAATGTGTCCAATATTTTTTTTTTTAGAAAATAGTGAGCAGCAGACTTCAAAAAGTTCTTTAAACTGATGTACTTTTATATCACAAATGTGATAAGAATATCCAGTTTTGACATCGACATTTAAGCTGGTATTTCCTAGCCTGCAATCTTTGCGCAAACACTTCAATCGGCTTGCGACGAAACTTTCGTCTAGAGGTTTGGACGACAACTCTAATTGTGATACATCTTTCTGAACAACGTCAGCAGATATATCTATTTCTTCAACATTTAAAAAACTATCCGCGTTTAGCGGAAATTGAATCTCATTAGCAGATAATTCTGCTGCATTAAAGAGTTCGGAATCTTTTACACTTTTTGTCAATAAAATTCTTTTAAAGGTTTTATTAACAAGTAAACGCCATTTTCGCGTTGAACCATTAACTTTCACGAAGTTATGTTGGGACCTATTATTGAATATGAGTGCAATTTGCAAATAATTCTCATCAGTTAATCCTAAAGAGGGATTAAGAATTTCATTAGAAATTAATTCATCTATAATATTTCTAATGCTTATAGAGTTATTCCTAAAAGAGAAATATAAAAAACAATTAATTAGAAAATGAACAATTAAAATGAAAATGGGAAAAAAGAAACATGCAATAACTTTTCGGCAAGCGAAGGCAGGCTGCCAAAATCAATTCAAAATTTTTCAATGATTTCCTTCCCAAAAAACACGACCTAACAATCAAACTCAATGAATTGTCAGAATCTTCAGACAATGAAACTACCAAAATTTGTTTTGTGATCCACCGAAGAAACATTTTGAAGGATTGCAAAACAATAGTAATTTACAAATAAACGACAATAAATAAAATCGTCTTTAGCCACCAGAGCAACGAATCTGAATAATATCACCATTCTTTTCAGGACCTATTAATCCTTTCTATTGTAGGCAAAAGGAAATTTATACTTGTAATGGACTCTAGAAAATAATATGAAATTAGTGTAGACGATCAATTTTCAAAAGCGGGTTATTACCGAGTATGAAGAAATTACAAATCCTAATAGTTATAAATAATATTGTGACTATTATTAAAAATCTTCAATTTAAAAATAAATCAAATATAGCAACGTTTGTATGAAACGAACTATGTATTTCAATATATAAAGCATACTTATTTGAGCAAATTCTGTGTTTGTGTCTATGGAGGCGAGATACCACGAACAACGTTTGAAAAATATATTGTTTACTCCAAATAATAAAAAAAATAGTAAAAAGTTTTGCCAAAAATTCATACAAAATCGCATAATGGGCCAACTGATTGTGAGAGTAAAATTCCCCCGAATTCATTTAAAATTCGATAACTACAACTGAATGTAGTTTATAGTATGTGTAGTATGGGGAGTCGCTCACAGGACATTCGAAAGCAGAATACAATTTTAGATGCGAAATCGATGAGATACAAGTAACAAATAATTCAAACGACTAAATTAGGTAGAAAAACCCTACAGTAAAAAATCGTAGAAACCGACACTATGATTTTCCATTGAATACAGGCAAGCGATTTGTCCCTTATAATTTAGCATTTGTTTCAACAACGTACAAATCTTTCCTAATGTCTCCAGTCTAAAAATGAATTGATAAATAAATAATTACACCTAATTTATTAGGAAAAAAGATTTGTAAATAAAAAAACAGAAATTATAATAAAAATAAATATTCGAAATTAATTTTGAAAATTAATGTTACTAATGTTTTTTGCATATATATATATATATACGTACATGTGTATATAAATACAGTGCACATACAAAGAATATCCCATATGAATATGCACTGTCATCCATATATGTATGTACATACATTTTTGTATATGTATGCATGTACATATATATTGGCGTTTAAATTCTTTTTCAATTAAATAAGTTTTTTCCCGAAATTTTCTACAATTAAATTTTGCAACCCTTAATGGTGCTATTATTTTCACCGCAGCTGTATATGCGAGCCATATATGTACATACATACATACGTACATATGTTTATGGCTACTACTGTACCTACATACATATGTATGTATGTATACTGTCAAGAATACTAACAATAAGATTAACCAAAAAGCACTAAGGTTGTAAGGATTTATTTGTATTTTTGTATATACATACATACATATATACATACATACATATATGTGTGATTTTGCACGTACTGTACATGGTGAGAAATTCCATATATGTATGTATGTACATATGTATGTATGTATTCAAAAAAGGCCCACAATTGTACATACATACATATTGCTACGATATTTATACGTCATATGTGAAAATATTTTTTTGAACTTATTTGGAATAAAATTATGTGAACTCCAAATGTGGAAATAATAACTTTAATCTTACTTTCAGAAGCCAACAGGATTACCCGTTTGGTTCTAATGATGGCCTGGCTAATGGCCAAGCAGAAGCATTTGAAGAAGGTAGTTGTCCATATAACACCTTGGCAATTGTTGTGGCCCGCTAAAGGAACGCAGGTAAGTCAACACAAATATATATATCATTATGATCCGATATCACTATAACTATATATTTTGATTCTAGGTTGTGGCCGCCGAGACTTTAAAATTCCTGGAGAACAACAACGCTTATGAGCCAATTGTGATGCATGGCTTCTCGGTGGGTGCATATCAGTTGGGCGAGATAATGTTGCAGATGTCAAGGGATATGGAACGTTATGGCAGCATATTGGATCGTTTCGTTTGCCAGATATGGGATAGTGCTGCCGATATTACGGAAATACCTGTGGGTCTGCCCAAATCCATATTTCCCAAGAACGCCCGGATGCAGAGTGCATTGAGAAATTATACGCTTTACCATATGAAGACATTCCATAATCAGGCGACTATTCATTATATGAGATCGAGTCAAATGTTCCATTCGACTCTATTGAAGTCGCCAGCCCTGTTCTTTGTCTCCAAGAACGATCCAATCGGTCCACTATCATCGAATCATGCGGTGAGCAATTTACATTTCTAAATGGTTTAATAATTCTGTAACTAATTAACAAATCCTCATACTCAGGTCCGCGAGAATTGGGAGAGAGCCGATATTACGGTCACTTTCAAGTGTTGGGATCATTCGCAACATGCTGCCCACTTCATGAAACATCGGGATGAGTATCTGCAGATCTTGTTCCAGCATCTGGAGACATCGGGGGTACTCGAGGCCATCGGAGTGCCAAAGAGGGCCAAATTGTAAGCGGCGACTCCTGTGAGACGGTGATATAAAATGCAACGCGATTGATTGATTTTACTCCCTTTTTAGTTTCTAAGTTTCAAAAGATTTTAATTAATATTAGCACATTCATATATATATATATACATATGTATGTGTCTGCACCGATTTATATATGTGCATGTATTTTTGTGTGTATCTGTTTCTTAAGGCAGAATCTTGAAGCGACAGCGAATCCAGACTTAAGCTATTAATGTTGAAAATAAGAGGACAATGCTCTAGATTATCTATTGTTATTATTTGTAGAATCATTAAAATACATATAAATAAATAGTAATTTATCGAATAATTAAAAATTACTAAAATCAAACGCTGTCATTTTAAAATTTTCGCATTTGAGACCCGACTTTTGAAAGCTATTAATATTAATTTGTTAAATGAATTAAACAAAATCAAATTTTTCTACAATTTATCATTATTAACTTGTTTTGGTATCTTTGGAGATGAAAGCTACAAAAGGATATAACTTTCAACATCGGCAAACTCTGTGAATTGCCTTAGAATTTTGAACTTATAATCACTTAGGCATACATCGAAAATGTCAGGCTTTACAGAGTTAGTCCTGTCGTTGTACAAAAGTGATTCTTCCGGGAATAAAAATTTCCCAACTATTAGTTAATAAATCTGTATAAAAGACAAAACTAAAAAAATTAAAGGAAAAATACGTAAAGTTCAAATTGAATTGTCGGAAAAAAAAGAATGAGGCGTATGCAATTGTATATTATTATATATATTTTAATCAAAAAATTAATTTTATTTTTCAACAGAATTCTAAAAAGAATTCTATCTAAATGTGCAAAATTGGTGTTTTATAATAATCTTGACTAAATAAAAAAATTATTATTTCGGAAGGAGTTTACCAAAAGTAAACCACTGTGCAATGGCATTCTTGTACGTTTCACGCACACTATAAATTTTTTGTTACTCTCTGTTATTGGCCCTGTTCGTTTCAATTTCCAACTAGCATTGTGGTGTTGGTGGGAAATGACTTTTTTGCTAAAATATATTTTTATAAGAGAGTGGGTTCAAATCCACGCCAAGGATGCATGGAAAAAGAGGACGGGCTAACTTTTTTTATGGATATTTTTTTTTCGCATTTGAGACCCGACTTTTGAAAGCTATTAATATTAATTTGTTAAATGAATTAAACAAAATCAAATTTTTCTACAATTTATCATTATTAACTTGTTTTGGTATCTTTGGAGATGAAAGCTACAAAAGGATATAACTTTCAACATCGGCAAACTCTGTGAATTGCCTTAGAATTTTGAACTTATAATCACTTAGGCATACATCGAAAATGTCAGGCTTTACAGAGTTAGTCCTGTCGTTGTACAAAAGTGATTCTTCCGGGAATAAAAATTTCCCAACTATTAGTTAATAAATCTGTATAAAAGACAAAACTAAAAAAATTAAAGGAAAAATACGTAAAGTTCAAATTGAATTGTCGGAAAAAAAAGAATGAGGCGTATGCAATTGTATATTATTATATATATTTTAATCAAAAAATTAATTTTATTTTTCAACAGAATTCTAAAAAGAATTCTATCTAAATGTGCAAAATTGGTGTTTTATAATAATCTTGACTAAATAAAAAAATTATTATTTCGGAAGGAGTTTACCAAAAGTAAACCACTGTGCAATGGCATTCTTGTACGTTTCACGCACACTATAAATTTTTTGTTACTCTCTGTTATTGGCCCTGTTCGTTTCAATTTCCAACTAGCATTGTGGTGTTGGTGGGAAATGACTTTTTTGCTAAAATATATTTTTATAAGAGAGTGGGTTCAAATCCACGCGAAGGATGCATGGAAAAAGAGGACGGGCTAACTTTTTTTATGGATATTTTTTTTTGATTTATTTTAATGGATAAACGACAAGAAATATTTCTTGTTACTTTCTTATTGCCTCTGATCGTACGAAATTCTCATAAATAGGGTAGTGGTAAATGGCTTATTGTCTGGTGCGTTCCCAACGGAGACGCGGTTCGAACCCGCGCCGTGTATATCAAGAGGAGTGACTATTCTTTTTTTAATATTTTTTTCCGTCTGTCAGTTTGTTGTTTTTCAAAAAAACTAATTCTGTTTTTTTTTGCTATTTAGTTAATAAAATGATATAAAAATGAAATATTTGGTTAAATGCTAAATACACAACCAGTATGATGTCAGTTCTTTTTGTAATGATCGTGTGGTGTAAGCTGTAAGTGAATGGGGACGATACGGTATTGATGCAGATGCATGGTGTGATGTGTTGGTTCAAATCTCAGTAATGTCGTGTCATATTTTCTTTTCCTTTTTTTTAATCAAATTTTTTTTTCATGTGTTCATACATAATTTATTACATTTATATACATACATATATGTATGGGATACCAAAGAAATCTAAGTTGCAACAAGTAAGGGGCAAGAGCGAGTTGGCAGAAATGGGAGCGTTTTTGGAGGAAATAGCCGAACGCATCAAGCCAGAAAAGGAGGGAGGCAAGCGAGCCATCACGAATGCTCTCAGAGAGAAAGTCGACAGACTTAAAGAATTGCAGCAGGCAGTGAGTAGCATTCTGTGCAGCGATAGCGACTCTGAAACAGTAGCGGCATGCGCCAAGTGCAGTAAAGTGTCCCTCGTCACCAGAGGGCAACAAACAGAGAAGCCGCAACAGCAGCCTAGGAAGCCCCGCCAGAGAGCAGTCGCCGCCGCCGCCAACACTTCGGAAACCTTGTCGCCGGAAAATCGCCGGCCGCGAGAAGCTTTTCCGCCGCACGACAACGAGGGGATAGTGCCACAAACAGAGCCTGCATGGCAGACAGTGACGATGAGGCGACCGACACGGACTCTACCAAAGAAGCGTCCTGCCGCTATTTTGGTACAACGGAAGAGTGAGATGACATATAGCGACATGCTAAAGCTGGTGACAAGGAGCCAGGATACCAAGCTGCAGGCAGTGGGCGAAAGCGTGCGCTCCGTGAGACGTACCGCCAAAGGAGACCTCCTACTGGAACTAAACGCAGCAGGAGCAGAGAATGTCACCCAGCTGAAGGAGGACATAGGATCCGCGCTTGAAGGTCAAGTCGAGGCAAGGGCACTATCGAATCTGACCAGATTGGAGATTCTGGACATGGATGGCGAAACCACCAAGGAGGAAATCGTTCAGGCCGTCTCCGACCAGCTGAGTCTGAAAATTGTTCCCGCAGATGTTAAGAGTCTGCGCCCAGCGCACGGAGGAAATCAGAGGGCAACAATCTGTGTCCCAGGAGCGGTAGCAGAAGCAATCCTGAAAGCAGCCCACCTGAAGATTGGATACTCGGTATGCAGGGTACGCGTAAGCACTTCGGCGTCAAGATGCTACAGGTGCCTAGAATTTGGACATATGGCGGCAACGTGCAACAGCCCCGTCGACAGGACAAACTGGTGCATAAGATGCGGCGGCAAGGACCACAAAGCGAAGGAATGCAGCAATGGTTTTAACTGCTGTATATGCGAGTCAAGAGGGATCACCGAGCGAAAACACGTAGCAGGCAGCCAGCGGTGCCCCTCAACAACGCAGGCTGGGCCCATGAAGTCGTCTCGACCAAGACGAAATGTTTAGCTTTACCCAGCTAAACTTAAACCACTGCGAGGCCGCCCATGAACTACTTAAGCAGCGGGTGCGAGAGACCAAATCTGACGCGGCAGTAATAAGCGAACCATTCCGCAGGAAAACCTCACCCAATTGGGCGTATAGCACGTCGGGCAAGGCCACCATCTGGGCATGTGGCAGTCCACCCTCGCAGCTCCTTTCCAGGCTAGCTGGCGAACACTTCATCAGGGCACAGGTCAAAGGGATATGGCTGTACAGTTGCTACTTGCCGCCCAGTCTGTGCCTTACGGACTTCTGCAAGGCGCTAGATGAACTGACGACCGACGTAAGGACACACAGCCCCACCATAATCGCGGGAGACTTCAACGCATGGGCACAGGAATGGGGGAAGCTCCTCCACAAACGCGCGAGGCCGCGCTTTGCTCGACGCTTTTGCCTCCCTAGACGTCGAACTATTGAACCATGGCACCCAAAACACGTTCAATAGGGCTGGAAGGGGATCAGTGATAGATCTTACGTACGTAAGCAGTGGCCTTGCGAGGACATCAGCCTGGAATCTGGATAATTGTTACACGGCGAGCGACCATGAGGCGATCCGTGTTACTATAGGCCGTGAAGCGCACCCCTCCCTATCGACATGCCCTTCAAAGAAGACACGCTGGACCCGCAGGCGTTCTCTTCAATGCTGACCCGGCAAAGTCTCACAGCAACCACAGCACAAGAAATGGCGAACGAAGCCTGCAGTATGTTGGCTGCTGCCAGCACGGCAAGTATGGCCCAATCCAGACCATTCAGAAGCCACCACAAACCAGTATTCTGGTGGAACGGAGAAATTGCAGATTTGAGGAGATCCTGTATGGCTGCAAGAAGGAAATACCAACGAGCAAGGAAGCGCATGGACTCGGACTGGATACACCACCACGCCCATTACAGCTCGGCTAGAAGGTCCCTCAAGAAGGCCATCCTTTCCGCGAAAAGGGAAGTTTATTTGCAGCTGTGTGACTCCGCAGAACACGAACCATGGGGAAGAGCATACAAAATAGTGGTCAAGCGGATACATGCAAACCGCCAGCTCATCCCATCTGACGCGGAAGAAGTCTCACAAATTATCGACGGCCTATTCCCCAATCGCCCGATTTCCCCAAGCATAGCTCAGCATCCAGTTCCAGCATCACACACCATTGATGCGATCTCGTCGGATGAAGTCCTGGCGGCGGCCAAGTCGCTCCAACTCGGCAAAGCACCCGGTCCAGATCGGATCCCAAACCGCGCCGTTAAACTGGCCCTGACTCTACGACCAGATGTCTTCGCAGCCGTCTTCAACCGCTGCCTCACCGAGGGAGTTTTCCCCGAGCAATGGAAGATCCAGAAGTTGGCCCTTCTTCCAAAGCCGGGGAAGCCTACAGATACTTCGCCCTCCTATAGACCGATATGTCTGGTGGACTCTATAGGCAAGGTGTTTGAAGGTCTCATCGGAGCAAGACTGAACGCTTACGTCAGCGAGTGCGGCGGTCTCTCAGCCAACCAATTCGGTTTTCGCAAGGCAAGATCCACCATTGACGCAGTCAGCAAGGTGGTTGGCATCGCCAGCAGCGCCATCGAAGGAACAAGATGGAAAGGAGGCTCCAAACAATACTGCCTTGTTGTCACGCTTGACGTAAAGAACGCCTTCAACACTGCGGATTGGAGCTGCATACTCAGCACCATCCATGATCTCGGCGTCCCCCCGTACCTCCTTGCCATCATTCGGAGCTTTTTTTAGGCAGAGGATCCTGAGATACGGCACCTCCGACGGCCCTAAGAGTCGTAATGTGTCTGCTGGAGTGCCACAAGGCTCGGTTCTGGGTCCGCTTCTTTGGAACCTGATGTACGACGGAGTGCTGCGTCTCCCACTCCCGCCAGGTTGCGAAGCCATCGGATATGCTGACGACGTGGCTATTGTTATTGTTGCCAAGGAGCTGGAGAAGGCAGAATCAGTGGCCTCGCAAGCTATAGCCAGCATCACGCAGTGGCTTCAGTCGGTTGGCCTAGCCCTGGCAGCCGAAAAACGGAGGTGGTTCTGATCAGCAGTAGGAAAACAGTTGAACATGCCTCAGTGCAAGTGGAAGGTTCCACAATCACCTCAAAGCGAGCCATCCGGTACCTGGGCGTGTGGCTAGACACCCGTCTATGCTTCAGAGAGCATTTGGAGAACGTTCAACGGAAAGCAGCGAGCACAGGACAGGCGTTATCGAGGCTAATGCTGAACACGAGAGGACCGAAACAGGAGCGGAGACAACTCCTGATGAGTGTGCTGAAATCGGTCATTTTGTATGCGGCACAAATCTGGGCCAACGCCATACACACTACGGCGTACAGTAGGGGCATTACCGCTACCTACCGTCTCTGCGCGCTAAGGGTCTGCAGCGGTTTTAGGACGGTCTCTGAGGATGCTGCGCTGGTGGTTGCAGGCATGATTCCCATCAACTTACTTGCGGACGAGGCCAGGAACATCGCGGACGCAAAAAGGAACGGTACACCAAAGCGGACAGCTAGCGACGACGCAAGGATGCAAAGCTTAGCCATCTGGCAAGAGCGGTGGGATTCATCTAGCAAGGGTAGGTGGACCCACACCCTTATCCCCACGATCAGGCCATGGATTGAACGGAAGCATGGACAGGCGACTTTCCATCTGACACAGTTCATCACAGGACATGGCTGTTTCAGATCCTATCTCCACAGATTCGGACACGAGGCTGAGCCGTACTGCCTGACATGTGGTGATGGAATGGTAGGCGGTGCCGTCTTTACTTTGGCAATGGCCACACGCTTGGGTTTTCCCCTTTTGAGCACCCCGCGCACCGGATTTTTTTTTTTTTAACTTTCGGGCGCCTTTTGGCCCTGGCCACCATCTGCGGTGATGTTAACCGTCTGGAAATAAATAAAAATATAAATTAATTATAATTCATTTGTTAAAATATCAAAAAAAAACAAAATTACTTACACAATTTTTAAATATATAATTCATGTTGCATGGATGCCTGGTGATCGTCGATTGAATGTTTTTAGAGATGCCACACTCCATGCTTGCAATTTATCGGAAGCTATATTATCGATACTTTGGCCATCGATATTTTGAGTAATTATCGAACTTTTTGAGTCGAATTGCAATTTTTTGAAAGTTATCTTAAAAGTTGTCCAAATATTTTGCCATGATCATCACATTGAACCAGTCTCATAATCTCTTGCTTTTGGCCATTAAATTTAAAAGATTTTATTTAAATACAAATGGTCATACATTGGTGCAAGCCTTATTTGTTTGAGCAAATTTTTTTGCAATCGCACGACCATATGTACATATATGTATATATATACATAAAACCAGATTTGACAATTACATATTTCATTAACTTTATTTAAATTGTCTAGTAAAGTCTACATAAGTATACATATACTTGAATCTTATTTGTCAAAAATTCTTATTAACTAAAATCATAATTTATTGGTGCAGTCGTACCACTATACCAAACCCCCTATTTAAGCTAACCTGTATTTGCCTGATCCCCCTATCTCAGCGATGCTTGAGCGGCGAAATGTTTGAAAAATATTTTCCCGCTGAAGGTACCCCCCACATTTATGCATTTTTCTCGAAAACGTTACGAGGAATTTTGCTGAAACTCTCTGAACATATTTGAAAAAGTCGTACCTAAATTCTGGCATTCAATCTTCATTGAGCCGTTACCATATAGTCGAGTTTTTGCCCAACAAAGTCAGCCCATTTTTTAACTCATTTTGTGTGGAGCGAAATGGCCATATGTTGAGTGGCGAATTGAGACAAATGGTTGGGCGAATTGACAATGAACAAAATTTGCCGGCAAAAAGTACCCCCACATTTATGCATTTTTCTCGAAAACGTTACGAGGAATTTTGCTGAAACTCTCTGAACATATTTGAAAAAGTCGTACCTAAATTCTGGCATTCAATCTTCATTGAGCCGTTACCATATAGTCGAGTTTTTGCCCAACAAAGTCAGCCCATTTTTTAACTCATTTTGTAAGGGGCGAATTAAAGGAGGAAGAAGAAGAACATTGGCGAATTGCATTTGCTTAAAAAATCATTGTTTTCGGAAGGTACCCCCACATTTATGCATTTTTCTCGAAAACGTTACGAGGAATTTTGCTGAAATTTTCTGGACGTATTCCAGACAGTCATACCTAAATTCTGGCATTCAATCTTCATTGAGCCGTTACCATATAGTCGAGTTGTTGTCCGATAAAGTCGACGTAATTTTTGAAACATTTTGTATGGGGAAAAACATGGGTGGTTCAAAAAAATGCAATTTTCTCGAAAACCGTGTGAGGAATTTTAACTAAACTTGGTGGGAATATAGATGAATAATTGGGGAATAATCTGGCATTCAATCTTCATTGAGCCGTTGCAATATTTTGGAGCTATACGAAAACGAAAAAAGGACATTTTCGTGAAGAAATTGTCACTACATGGAATGCTCAAAAACGCTCAAAACTGAATTAAAACAAAAAATTTAATCTATTCTTAATAATTTAAGGCTTTATTTGTTTCAAAAAAGTTAATAAATAGCTGAAAATTTAAAATATAAAAATACAAAAAACTTTACAGAGGGTTAACAGAGGACCGTCGCTAACTCGAGTTTAACAGTGTCGCTAACTTGACGGACATATTAAATCAATATAAATTTATGTCAAAATTATAACTAATAATTTAAAGATTGGCTTGAATAAAAGTAAAGTAAATTAATATTGATTCAAAAGTAAAGTAAATAAATTTGGAATTCAAAAGTGAAGTAAATAAATTTGAATTTAAAAGAAAAGTAAAGTAAGTAAGTTAAAAGAGAAATAATTATATTTTGTAATTGCTAAAAGAAGAGAAAATTAAATTACTAACAATAGAGTAAGATTATACTTTTGGAAAATATATTGAAATTTCAGCTGTAACGAGTAAGCTACGACGAATACAAAATGAATAGAGACGAAGTATTAAGTTTAAATATAAATGAGCTCAAAGCAAAGTTGGCCAGTTTGAATTTGGCAATAACTGGTAGAAAGCAATCGTTGCAAGATCGTCTTCTCGAACATTTCGGTTTGGTGGCTGACGAAGTCGAGGTTGAATCCGAAAGTGATCATGCGGGATCATTTCAGTCTACGGCACCAACTGTAGTTAGAAATAATTTTACTTTGCGCGACATTAAGGATTCTCTTTCTTCGTTCAATGGGTCAGGTCAACTGTTTAAGAATAAACATCGTGTTCATCTGAAGCGGCTTCACCAAATCAGATGCACTAAAGAAATTATAATAAAACTGTACTTTTGTCACAAACAAGTAATCTAGCATATGACTAGAATTACAATCAGCC
This sequence comes from Drosophila tropicalis, assembly GCF_018151085.1. Classification (NCBI taxonomy): domain Eukaryota; kingdom Metazoa; phylum Arthropoda; class Insecta; order Diptera; family Drosophilidae; genus Drosophila; species Drosophila tropicalis. The sequence continues at coordinate 113,586 of NW_027172400.1, read as the reverse complement.
ACACACATTGTGGAAAAACACTTGTAGTTCTAAACTAACCCAAAATATCCCAACGGCAGGAGGTCATGTGGCCGAAGCCGTGCCCAAGATAATAATAATTTTCAACCGCCGATAACGTGGGATTTGAGTCTCATTAGAATAAGATATTTTAAGAACAATTGTTATCTCCTAGAGCCTAAGATTCCCTATATAAACTCCATACTTTTGTTAATAAAATCAGTTCATATTTTGAATTCAACGAATGAAGATTGGGTTATTCTTCTCCTCCGGAATCCCTATTCATTTTGGTCCTTCGAGAAAAAGGAACTCTGTAGTTTTCCCCCACCAGTGGTAAGAGACTCAGAGAATGAATCAGCTCCTTAAGAGTTTGAGATCTTATGCAAGTGTAAATGCTTAGACCAGCTAAAGGTAGCAAAATAAATAACTCTTGTTTTCCCCACCAGTGGTAAGAGACAGAGTATAAAATTAAAGCAAAATATTGCTTAATAAATAAAAAGTGCGTGCGACCGAGTATATAAAGGCAGTTTGGCTAGTCGAGCAACTGCAATAATTTCGGCGGCGGTAAAAAAAAAAAGAACAATATAAAGTTCGTGTGTGGCGTATTCGAAGCCCTAATATCGAAAAAAAAAGTTAACTAGTGTATAGTTATATACATATGTACACTATACGTAGTTGCAAGTCGGCAACTACCAACAGCAGCAGAGCAACAAGGTAGTTGCAAAGAAGAGGCTGGAAAAGTGCCAGTATAAGAAAATCTGGTGCGAAATCCGGCACCGGTACCGCCTGAGCTCATAGGCCCTGGACAACAGCAGCTGAGCGACGAAACAGTAAAAAATAAAACAGCGAACTCTACCCATTGGCGGACAAGCAGCAGCGAACAGGATCATCAGATAAGATATAAATTAAAATAGTCATAAGTACTTACATCAACCTACATATTTTAATATTATCATTATAAATTAAATCGATATCCTCTAAGACAAAAAATGTTCCCTACCAAAATCGAAAAATTGTTAGCGAAGCAGCACGAGTGGCATAAAAGGGTAAAGATAGAAGATAGAAGAAATAGACGCTAGTAAGTTCACTAGCAAAATTCTTAATGAAGTAAGAGACATACAGAAGCAATGGATTAGTTATAATAACCAAATGCTAGAGAGTGGAGCAACCGAACATGTCTATTTTACAGATAGAAAATATGAGGAAGTCTTAAATATGATTAATAGATTAATAGCCAAAGGAGAAGCAATCAGGCAGGGCACTGTGGATTCGGAAAACATTGAAGCAGATGCAACGATGTTAGAGAATTTTGAAGACAGCAGCGGAGAGTCGCGGGGAAACGCGACCTCCAGTAATGAGAATGCTAAGGTTAGCCAGGAGAAATTGCAAGAAAAGGTTCGTCAGCTGCAGGAATATTTGGACATGGTGAGCAAAGAAATACGTACGATAGATAATAGAACAGGCGAAATGTATGTTAAAAAAATAAAATTCTTGTTCAGGAAGGTACAGATGTGTCAGGCTTATACAGTTGAGTTTATAGGTAATGATACGTTTAAAGAGGTCATAGAAGAATTCGAGTTCGACCTTCAGAATACCTTGGTAGCATTAGAAGAAAAAAATAAACGATCAGAAAAGTTTGAAAGTTGAGAATGTTACCGTGAGAGGCGAACTACCGGTGTTGCCAAAGATTCAGGTGCCCACTTTTGCTGGAGAGGCTAGAGAATGGGACCTGTTTGTGGAGTTATTTACAGAATTAATTGAAAAAAGAGAAGATTTAAGTCTTGCTCTTAAATTTAATTATTTAAAATCCGCGTTAAAGGGCGAAGCAAGGAGCATGGTAGCTCATCTATTGTCAGGTTCAGCTGACAATTATAGTGCCGCTTGGGAACTGTTAACCAAGCGGTATGAAAATAATCGCAGGGTATTTTCCGAACAATTAAATCGGATCGTTGATTTACCGATGATCAACAATGAATCCGCAAAAGGCATAAAAGGAGTGATTGACATAGTTAATGAGTCAGTACACTTAATTAAAATTAAAACAAATTTGTCCGATGAAGTGGACATAATATTTGCACAAATGCTACTAAGGAAATTTGACAGAGAGACTCTACAATTATATGAGAGTCAGATCAGAAAAACCAGGCAAATACAATTGCTATCGGATGTCATGGAATTCTTGGAGCAAAGATATTGCTCGCTAAGTGCCGTGAGAAAGGAAGAGAAAAAACCATTAGAAAAAACGTCGGCTGTGGCGTTTAAAGAGTTGTCCGATCTGCAAAGGCCCCTGGCATAACGCACTTCAGTGCTATAAGTTTAAAGCGCTAACATCTATAGAAAGGCTGGAAATAGCAAAAAAAGTACAATTGTGTACACGATGCTTGAAGCATTCAAGCAACAAGAGATGCAATAATGAAATGGTCTGCTCATTTTGCAGCAGAGGACACCATACGTTACTCCATTATGAAGAAAATCAGGAGAGCGTTAATACCTGTGTAACGGCACAACGAAAATTGTTGGCCACAGCCCTAATACAAGTTAAAAAAAATAAATGGAGGGTTTGAAACATTAAGAGCTTTGGTTGATAGTGGTTGTCAGAGTACTATATTATCTGAAGAAGCCGCTCAAATATTAAAGATACGTTTTTACGTATCTTACGTATTATGTACACACGATGCTTGAAGCATTCAAGCAACAAGAGATGCAATAATGAAATGGTCTGCTCATTTTGCAGCAGAGGACACCATACGTTACTCCGTTACGTTAATTTTTTAAACAATATACAAAAATAAGTGGCGTGTCCTTAGTAAAAGCCAAAAAATCAAAATATAAAGTAAAAATAGATGTGAAGACTCCAAATCCACGGGATAAACTTCTTAAGGTTGAGGCAATTGTTTTGCCAAAGTTAATAAAAGCTCTTCCGTTAAAAATAGCAAACGTGGATATGTCAAAATGGCAATCCTACGTACTTGCTGATCCTACCTTTAATAAACCTGGTAGGGTCGACATGATAATAGGGGTAGACTTATATACCCAAATCTTAAAAGGGGGAGTTAGAAAGATAAATGGCCTACTAGGTCAAAATACTAAATTTGGTTGGATCGTCTCGGGATGCACCAAATCAAAAATGAATAAATCTGTAGTGGCACCAACAATATATGTTACAGGTTTTAAAAAGCGTTGGGAGAAGAAAAAAAGGTAAATGTGAAAATAAATACAACACAAGTCCAAACAAACTCAAAACAAAACAAGAAATAACCTTTCGGGACCCGGCAGGACCTCACCTTAGAGGTAAGATAAAAGCTGAGGTAAAAGAAATAAGTTTATGGCCCCCGGCAGGACCTCAGTTCGGAGGTAAAGTAAAATCTGGGGAAGAAAAAGTATATATCCCAGAGCCAGTACAAAATGAGAACACTCAGATGGCAATGGTTAAATTAAATAATGATTATCTAAGAAATAGTGTCAAAATAAAATCAGGTAACAAATTGTCCGAGGCTCTATTACAAAAAGGGACAACATTTAATCCGAATAACCACTTAAAATTCAAATACCAGCAAAGGCCACATTGGTTTAAGCCGAGAGGTAAAAGTAGTTGGTCTTTAAAGTATCCACCATATAAAAAGGCTAGAAGTCAGCACAGTAATACACATCAGGAGTGGGTAGATATCCCGAAACAAAAATTGTTAGGCATCGGGCGTTATTAGTAAACCAATTTGGAAAATCATACAAAATAATAGGAAGTCAGTTTATAAGAAGGATAACATTGATTTGCTAGGGTTAACTTCTCTCATGTAGCTCGTCATGCTTCTTTACCAACAATTATCTTACTAATAATAATGTTAATAATAATAATTTGTTTAAGACAACTCAATAAAAATAAAACGTCACAAAACGTCACATTTGGCGGCCCTTTGCAGAATGTTTAAGAATAAACATCGTGTTCATCTGAAGCGGCTTCACCAAATCAGATGCACTAAAGAAATTATAATAAAACTGTACTTTTGTCACAAACAAGTAATCTAGCATATGACTAGAATTACAATCAGCCACACACATTGTGAAAAAACACTTGTAGTTCTAAACTAACCCAAAATATCACAACGGCAGGAGGTCATGTGGCCGAAGCCGTGCCCAAGATAATAATAATTTTCAACCGCCGATAACGTGGGATTTGAGTCTCATTAGAATAAGATATTGTAACGTAGACAGCCTGGGTGGCAACTCGTATAGTAGGAAAACGCAAACTGTTCCCCTTAAGAAGCAGTCCCATTCTCTACGGCTGGGCACACTAATAACGGCGCCACCGGGAGGGCTAGTTTTTTTGAGCTAGCGCGGCCAACTTAACAAGGGGAGAAGAAAAGGAGAGAAAGAGAGAGGAGGGGCTTTAAAGTTTTCGCTGCCGCCAAGACAAGGAAAATAAATAGATCGAAAAAAACGAAAGAAACTATCTCTGTTTTCTTTGCGATTCTGCTGAGTTATCTTAGGCCTGACGATCGAACGCCCAACCGTAAACCAACCGCTCGGCCACGGGTGGCGTTATTTTGTTCCACAAAGGTAAAACACGTTACATTGGTGTCAGGTGTGGGGTTATGTTCGGTTACTGCGAAGAACCTCACCACGTGTAAAATGCCTAAAAAATCGACGCAGGCTCGGAACAGCAGAATGGAAGAGGATAGCGGCAGTTCTATTATTGCTATAGCACAATCAGTGGAGGCGGTGAATAAAAAGATCGAACGAATGTGCGAAGCCTTAGAACGGTCCTTTATAAACGCGCAGCCCACAGCGGTGCCAGGGCCCGTTTCGCCGCCGGAACACACCACGTGGGGTGGGTTACCCCAACCAAGGCAGGACGCGCTGCCACGGGCCGCTTCCACCACCTACGGAGGTGCGTGGGCGCGATCACCCCCCGTCCCGCAATTTAATCCTGGTTTGTTGCCGTTGTTTGATGGAACTGGATCTTGGGGCGAATTTGAGCGACTGGTAGACAAGGTGGCGAATTACTATCAGTGGGCAGAGGATGAGAAATGTTTGGCAGTGGTGTTGAATCTGCGCGGTCGCGCCTCAACATTTTATGGCACCTTGCCTACACAACCTACACTTACCTACTCAGCACTGTGTGCCGCCATGCGTCAACGATTCATGCTAGATTGCCGGTCGAGCTATCAACTGTTGCGTCATCGGATCCAAGGACCCAGGGAATCATTGCCCGATTTTGCATTGGAATTGGAACGCTTGGCCCAATGCGCTTTTAGTGGAATGCCCGGACATATGTATGACCAGATTCTGGTGCAACAATTTATTGACGGTATGCGCGAAACTCCGCTACAGGGATTAGTAATTTCTAGTCGACCGATTCAGCTACAAGAGGCATTGGACGTAGCGATGCGAGTGCAAGCCCAGTTTGGACGCACACACGGTAAGCCGGTTCTGCACAGTCAGGTGGTCGAGAGTGGGGACATCCATACACCAAAACGTCGCCGACGAAGACGAGGTCGCAGCCAGCTCACGAAAGAGGCACCGCTAACAACAAGTCACCCTTCGGAAAACAGCAGCATGCCAATGTAGCGGGGCGAACATTGGCAATAGTAGACAACGCCCCCACCCAACAATACAGCTATCCTATCTCCAACACCAGTAAATCTACCGGCGACCCTCAGGCCCAATTCAGTGAAGAACGCATCAGTTGCCCACTAATGCCAAGCCCCCAGGCATCACGAACGGAGAGGCTAGATGAGGGTGAAAGCGCGGCACCGGCAGTGGAAAATATTCTGGCCCCTATCGACCGTCCAGATACCCGAAATTCAGCCGCCAGTACCAGGAACGTTCGCCATTCTAACGTTTCCACCGTTAATGGAGTTGAGCGGTCTGCCATATTTGAGCATTCCGTTCCTACCACATTGGAGCCATCCACGGACCAGAGCAACAGGCATCCAACCACGCCGTTGCACGAGTCACTATGGACCGAGCCCGCGGTTGGAAGCGAGAACCCTGGCTTGAACGAAGAAACCGTATTGGCGCGATTGTTTCGTGAACCCTTGGCCGCCGTCCCATCAAATATATGCGCTAAATGCCCCCCCTGAAATAAACAGGAAAGATGCTGCTATCTTAAATGGCCGACGTGGGACGGGGAATCCTATCCAAGCTACGTATTCACCTGTACCAAATGCTAAGGACAGCTTACATTGTATTGTTTTCTTTCAGCAGAGGCCGTTGCCAATAGTGGTGGATACCGGCGCGGCAGTCTCGGTGTTGAATTGGCGAGATGTGAAGCAGCCAATACGAACCTCACCATGCCAGGTAACCATGTATGGTATGGCGTCGTCAACGCTCACCTCCACTGAAGAAACGATGGTAGAGTTGCAAGTGCTGCGCAAGCCCCTGATTCATCGATTTGTCCTGGTGAAGGATTCTACGCCTACACTGCTGGGTACTGATTTTTGGCTAGAACACAAGGTCGTGATCGACTTTGATAAGATGCACCTAAGGTTCCACTGGGGTACCATGCCCTTGCTCCGCGCCTCCGAAGCGCCACGAAATCCGATATACTTGATGACTCCCGTCTGTTTGGCGCCACGCTCCGACACGCATGTCAGAGTGCAATGTGCGACGACTAAGCCGGCGTTACCGAGCTTACTGAAGGAAGACTGTTACACAGAGCTGCCGGACGATATCGTCCTGAGCACCGGCGTCGTCCAACCAGTGGCCGGCCAATTTTCTGCCAGGATATCGAATCTAAGCGCACACGAGAGGACGCTGCCACCCACACTAGTTTTGGGCGACTTAGAAACCGTAGAAGTGGTATTACCAGACAGATGGGAAGATGCGAGCTCAGATTCTGTCGATTGGGACCGATTCGGGGAAGTGGACCTACCGCCTACAAAACAACTAATGCTAAAGGAACTTTTGAATCGCTATCGGCTTATTTTTGCCCGAAACGATGACGAGACTGGTCAAACCAACTTAGCTTCTCACCACATCGATACCGGGCCGGCACGCCCTATTAAACAGATGGCCCGAAGAATACCTCTTGCTCGCAAAGCTGAGGTGCAGCAACTGGTTGCTGACATGGAGAACAGAGGCATAATTCGCCCTTCCGTCAGTCCGTGGTCGTCGCCGGTAGTGCTAGTCAAGAAGAAAGATGGAGCGACACGATTTTGCGTGGACTATAGGCGCCTGAATGAGATAACAGTCAAGGACTCATACCCGCTGCCCAAAATGGACGACATCCTATCCACGTTGTACGGCTCCCAGTGGTTTTCGACGATGGACTTACAAAGCGGATACTGGCAGGTGCGGATGGACGAACCCCTCCCGACCAAAGACAGCTTTCACTTGCGATGCTGGACTTTTCGAGTTCAATGTGATGCCATTTGGGCTTTGCAACGCCCCCGCTACGTTTGAACGTTTGATGGACAATCTTCTGTCTGGGGTGATGTGGAAGTTCGCGCTAGTCTATCTTGATGACGTGATTGTTTATTCTCGCACGACCGAGGAGCACCTCACACACCTGCAGGACGTGTTTAAACGACTGGCAGAGGCTGGCCTTAAACTTAGTCCGAAAAAGTGCAGCTTCTTTAAGAAACAAGTTAGTTACCTAGGCCATATCGTGAGTCGTGATGGATTACAGGCGTGCCCCAGCAAGATTGATAAAGTGCTGAGCTGGCCTACACCTCGAAGTACCAAGGAAGTGCGATCGTTTTTGGGTCTTTGCTCATACTACCGCAAGTTTATCCCCAACTTCGCTACTATCGCTCGACCGCTCCACCAGCTGACTGAGAAACTTCGACGCTTTGAATGGGACACTCACTGCAGTCACTCCTTTGACACCTTGAAGCAGTGTCTTACGACAGCCCCCGTCTTGGCGTTTCCCAATGACACCGGCCAATTTATTCTAGATACGGACGCCTCGAATTCTGGGGCGGGTGCGGCGCTTCATCAACTACAGGATGGACAAGAACGAGTAATCGAATATTATAGTAAATGTTTCCAACCAGTAGAACGTAACTATTGTGTAACACGTCGAGAGCTCCTCGCCGTAGTCCGTGCCACTAAACACTTTCATCATTATTTGTATGGCCGTCCGTTTCTCGTACGGACTGACCATGCGTCTTTACAGTGGCTGTACAACTTCAAAGAACCAGAAGGGCAGATGGCACGTTGGATAGAACGTCTGCAACAGTACGACATGCAGATTCAGCATCGAAGTGGTACACAACATGGTAACGCTGACAGCCTCTCTCGCCGACCTTGTAGCGACTGTCCCACATGCGAAAGAGTCGAACGGAAAAATGGAGTGGTCGTGTTGTTTACCCAAGTCCTGTTACCCGATCTGCGCAAGGAGCAAGAGGCGGACCAGGCCCTCGGTAAGGTGCGCGATTGGATGAACAAGTCCGAACGACCGCCTAAAACAACATTGTGGGGCGAGAGCCCAGAAATTAGAGCCTTGTGGCATCTCTACGACCGATTAGCCTTTGATGAAATAGGAGTGATTACCATAAAAAACTCGGAGAATATACCGCTAGCCCTTATGCCCCGCTCACTGGTAGATGCTGCCATTCGAGGCGTGCACGACTCTCCATCCGGAGGTCACTTCAGTGCTAAGAAGACTTTAGCCAAAGCGAAGAAGCGATTTTACTGGGTCGGCCAAAGTGCCGATATAACCCTCTGGTGCGCACGCTGCACCATGTGCAACGCACGCAAAGGACCACCTCGAAGAACCGTCGGTCGCCTGCAACCAAGCCTAATGGGAGCCCCGTTCGATCGTCTAGCGATTGACATTCTAGGCCCTCTACCCACTACGCCTCGTGGGAACCGTTACGTCGCGGTCGTTATGGATTATTTTACCAAGTGGCCGGAATGTGCAGCCATACCGGACCAGACAGCCGAAACCGTAGCTCGAGCATTGGTACAAGAAGTCTTCTGTCGATTCGGCGTTCCATTCGTCTTACACTCTGATCAAGGACGCAACTTCGAAGCGGGCGTCTTCCAGGCCTGTATGCGGCTGATGACTGTTGAAAAGACACGTACCACGCCGCTGCATCCACAGTCAGACGGCATGGTGGAACGCTTCAATCGCACGTTGCTAGATTACTTGGCAAAGTTTGTATCTACTAGCCAGCATGATTGGGATGAGCTGCTGCCCATGGCGTTATTGGCCTACAGGTCAGCGGTTCATGAAAGCTCCGGTTATTCGCCCGCAAGGCTAACGTTTGGAAGAGAACTTAGACTGCCCAACGATTTACTATTTGGAACACCAGCTCCGGTTCCAACGGAAGTCCCGGAATTCTTGGCTAAGCTGCAAAATCAACTGCGGGTGGTAAATGCGAACGCTCGCCGCCAACTGCTAACGGCTGCCCAGACGAACAAAGTCCGCTACGACCTACGATCGCACCCTCAGGAATTCTGCCCCGGCGACGAAGTATGGCTCTATTCACCTAGCCGAAGAGTGGGCCGTTGCCCAAAGCTACAATGCGATTGGATTGGGCCCGCTACAATAGTACGTCGGATTTCGGATCTTGTCTACGAAATTCGACCCCCTGGAAAAAGAGTTACCAGAACCGTGCATGTGAACCGTTTGGCTGTTTACCGGCCTGATCCTCGCAACGACTTGGTACTCGGGCAGGAGCCTCGAGTCTAAGGAGGGGGTAATGTAACGTAGACAGCCTGGGTGGCAACTCGTATAGTAGGAAAACGCAAACTGTTCCCCTTAAGAAGCAGTCCCATTCTCTACGGCTGGGCACACTAATAACGGCGCCACCGGGAGGGCTAGTTTTTTTGAGCTAGCGCGGCCAACTTAACAAGGGGAGAAGAAAAGGAGAGAAAGAGAGAGGAGGGGCTTGAAAGTTTTCGCTGCCGCCAAGACAAGGAAAATAAATAGATCGAAAAAAACGAAAGAAACTATCTCTGTTTTCTTTGCGATTCTGCTGAGTTATCTTAGGCCTGACGATCGAACGCCCAACCGTAAACCAACCGCTCGGCCACGGGTGGCGTTATTTTGTTCCACAAAGGTAAAACACGTTACAATATTTTAAGAACAATTGTTATCTCCTAGAGCCTAAGATTCCCTATATAAACTCCATACTTTTGTTAATAAAATCAGTTCATATTTTGAATTCAACGAATGAAGATTGGGTTATTCTTCTCCTCCGGAATCCCTATTCATCAACCGTCTATAGAAAATTGGTTACGGGATTTTGAAAATAATGCAAAAGCAGTTCAATGGAACTCTTTACAGAAATTTATCTATGCGAAGCAATTATTAAAAGGTGCAGCAAAAGTTTTTGTGCGTAGTGAGCGAGGAGTGACTGATTGGATATCATTAAAAAGAATTTTGTAAAGCGAGTTCGGCGCAGAAGTATCAGCAATTGAAGTACATAAATTGTTGCGAAATAGACGTAAACGCCCAAATGAAGATTTTCGGGAGTACATTTATAGTCTGAGGGAAATAGGCAGTTCCATAAATTTAGATGAAGCTAGTCTTATAGAATATTTCATAGAAGGAATACCTGATTCAAAAGCTAACAAAAGTAACTTGTATCAGGCAAAGACAGTCATTAAGCTGAAGGAACAGATTACAATTTACGAAAAGGTTTACTTTGGTCACCCTCAAGTGGTAAATAGAAATAGAAATCATAATGAGAAGGATGATAAAATAGCGGAAATATCTAAACAACCGAGAAAATGCTATAGGTGTGGCGAAGTATCTCATTTGATAAGTGAGTGTCCGAAGATTAAGTGCTTTAAATGCGATCAGATAGGGCATAAAGCATCAGTATGCCCGACACGTAAATTAGATACTAAAAAGGAATACAGTAGGGCTAGTACAATGTCAAAAGAAATCAATGTAAAAGGAAAAGCTATTTTCAAAACAATATCATGTGGAAACGTTGAGCTGTCTGCACTCATAGATACAGGATGTGATCTATGTTTAATAAGAGATGATATTATCAGAAAACTTCATGGTATAGAATTAAACGATGAACGAAACCGTTTATTGGGAGTGTGTAAAAGTGAGTTAAATACTATAGGTAGTTTTAAAGCGCAGGTGACTATTGATGGTCTTCAATGGCCCTTAACGTTCCACGTTTATAGAAAAGAGGATATTGACTATGAAGTAGTTATTGGAAACAACATTTTAGAATTAGCTAATTTGGTTATCACAAAAGGAAATGCTACTTTTAAGCCTAGAGAAGAAGAAGTGACGCCAAACACAGAAGCGAAAGAAACTTACACAATGAAGAAGTGAAAACTCCGAAGGGTATGTTACAGGAATTTGAGAGTTTGTGTTTATTAGCTGAAGAAGAAAAGAGTGAAATAGATTTGTGTCATTTAACTAAATCGGACGTCAAAGAAGTCAAGCAGCTTATTCACAGTTATGTACCACAGTCTTCAAAGAAGAGTCCAGTCGAAATGAAAATAGTATTAAGTGACGAATGCCCAGTATACGAACGGCCGAGGCGTTTATCTTTCGTTGATAAAGGTATCGTGGACTCAACAGTGGAAAAATGGTTAGCCGAGGGTATCATTCAACCAAGTACATCAGAATATGCGTCTGCTATAGTTCTTGTTCCAAAAAAGGATGGAGGAAAAAGACTATGCTGTGATTATAGACGTTTGAATGCTAAGATTGTAAGAGAACATTTCCCAATGCCACTTATAGATGATGTAATTGAGAGATTGCAGGGTAATACAGTGTTTACAACCTTGGATCTTGAAAATGGATATTTTCATGTTCCTGTGGAGCCCAACTCAAGGAAGTATACTGCTTTTGTGACACATAGCGGTCAGTTCGAATTTTTGTATGTCCCATTTGGAATTTCGAATTCCCCTCATGTGTTTTCCCGCTACATCTTTGCAACATTTATTGATTTGATTAGAGATGGCACAGTCGTAACACTTATGGATGATCTAATTATTCCTTCAAAGGATATTAAAGCAGGAATTTACAAGCTGAAATGTGTGTTAAATAGGGCATCTGAGTTTGGTTTGCGCATTAAATGGCAGACGTGTCAGTTCTTAAAAGAAAGTATAGAGTTTTTGGGATACATTGTCGAAAAGGGTTCTATAAGGCCTTCTAAAGCAAAAACACAGGCGGTGAAAAATTACCCAAAACCACAGAATTACAAGAGTGTACAAAGGTTTCTTAAGCTAACTTCATATTTTCGTCGTTTCATAGAGTCTTACGCATTGATAGCGAAACCACTGTCAGACTTGTTAAGAAAAGATGCAACGTTTGTGTTCGGTGACGATCATCAGCCTTGATTAGCGCACCAGTTTTACGATTGTATAACCCAAAGGCAGTAACTGAAGTACACACTGATGCGTCCATGTTTGGTTACGGAGGAGTTCATCTACAAAAAGATAGCGATGATCAGTTATTCCATCCAGTACAATATCTCAGCCGGAAAACCAAGCCTGCGGAAGAAAAATATCACTCATACGAATTGGAAGTGTTAGCAATAGTGGAGGCGTTGAAGAAGTGGCGCGTATATTTACTAGGAATAGAATTCAAAATCATAACAGATTGCAATGCTTTTGCAATGACAATGAAAAAAAGAGACATTCCAGTAAGAGTTTCGCGTTGGGCTTTATTTCTTCAAGAATTCAAGTATGAAATTGAACATAGAAGTGGCAGTAAAATGAAGCGTGTAGATGCTCTAAGTCGTATGTCCTGTTTAATGTTATAGGATTGAATGCATCACAGACTTAAAATAGCTCAAGCTAGTAATGATTGGATTAGGGCAGTGACAGCTGTTTTAGAGCATCAGACTTATGAAGATTTCTTTATAAAAAACGGTGTTTTGTACAAGGATCCCATTAAGGATTTAATTGTAGTCCCATCACTTATGGAAGAGGAATTAATTAAGATTGCACATAGAAAGGGTCATTTTTCGGCCAAAAGAACTCAAGAGGAAGTTGAGAGAAAGTTTTACATACCGAAGTTGTTCCAAAAGGCCTCTGAGATTGTAAAAAATTGTATCGAATGCATTGTTTCGGAAGGTAAAGCAGGCAAGAAAGAAGGTTTCTTAGCTCCAATAAATAAAGAAGTTAAACCTTTAGGGACTTATCATGTTGATCATGTAGGGACCTATGGATCCGACAGCGAAGAGTTATAACTATCTATTTGTAGTTGGCGACGCGAAATTTGTGTGGCTCTATCCAACAAAAAATACGGCATCAGAAGCGGTAGTAGATAGACTCAGGCGTCAAGCATCAGTTTTTGGAAATCCAGGGCGTATTATATCAGATAGAGGTCCAGCATTTGTTTCTCACCAGTTTGGAGATTATTGTAAAGAGCAAAACATTCAGCATTTAATGTATCCATAAGATAATTATTCCTATGCTAACAAAACTTTGTTATGAAAAATCGACTATGTGGTATAGTTACGTTGAAAGAGTGCAGCAAGCAATCAATAGTACCCCTCCTAGAAGCACAAAAGTGTCGCCAATTAAATTATTAACCGGGGTTGAGATGAGGACTAATAGTTTCCCTGAGTTACAAGAACTTTTGGAAGAGGAAGCCATAGAAGAGCTAGAAATTGAACGCACTAACGTTCGTCAGGAAGCTCGGCATAATATTGAGAGAATCCAAGAGGAGAATCGTAAAAGTTATAACAAAAAACGCAAAAAGGTAGTTGAGTATAAAATCGATGATTTGATAGCAATTAAGCGAACGCAATATGGTTCAAGATTAAGGCTAAATATTTATCGTCTCATGGACGCTATGACGTAAAAAAGGTAGGAGATCACGAAGGTCTTGGGAAAACCTCAACTGTCGCAGAGTATATGAAGTCGTGGAATGGTCAAGTGAATTCATCAGGCGATTCAACATTCGAGGCGAATGATAAGTTAGTCCGGCCGAATGTGGGAATGGGTCGAGAGACGAGAAGCGGTCGATTGTACTAAACCAGTTCAGAGGTGCATAATTTAAAGTTTATCAACGATATCGATGACAAACCATCGATATCAATTGAGAAAAGAGTTTTATGGCGTCAAGTTGTGTCGACCGGTTGTGTTCCTCGTGGCTGCTCGAATAAGAAGAGTGTAGTTATGTGGTAATTAAGTGATAAATTTATAAAGAAATAATGTTGAATAAAACTGATTGATTGTGAGTAAAAACGGCCTAGAAATTCGGGAGGAAAAAGTGGGATTGCACTAACAGTCCCAGATATATATATATATATATTTTATCTTTTGTTAAAAAGGTTTTGATTTATAATTGCTTGTGTGCATATGTATTTTTAGATCTTATCTAGATCATTAGCTTGGCTTAGAGCTCTTTTTGTTACACATTTATTGTGTAATAGGTAAGCCTTATATAATACATATGCGCACAATATTATGACAATTATTAATAGTAGTATGTTCGTTAATCTCATATCAGCATTTGGTGATTCAATTTTATTTATGACATTTGCAGTGGAGTCCACTGATTTTGTTTCGATTAATCCCATTGTGGGTATAACGGATATATCATCAAATTTAGTTATGCTATTATCGAACATACGATTTTTTGTTTTTATTTATTACAAGTATACAAAAATATGAAATAAAGTTCATAAAGACAGGTTAAAAACTTTTGTTCAGCAATTATTCTAATTTTTTTTTTTCATAAATATGTTTTGATCGGTACATATTTGCTTGAATTTGATTTCTATTTGAAATATTAAAATTAAATTGTTATGGATTCATGCATATATTTTTTTATTTAAATTATTCGTTAAGAGAAAAAAAAAGTAAGAGAGAAATAAAATTTATCTCAACTGTGTCTTGCACAGCGAGCCAGAGACGTGGAAAAATGATAGAAAATGTGGTTGGCTCACAATTCAGGTATACATTTAATTTGTTTTATTGTTTTAAAAAATAATCTCCAACCACATTGTTAGTAAAAGCCTATCAGACAGTTAGTATTTCGCAAGTTGCACTTTCGTGCTTCAACTTGCTATTAAGGTAATAATTATAATTATTAAATTAAAGGCAAGTTAAGGCCTCCTTGCGTTTCTTCGCTCTTTGGCGAAGTTCAGCTTTGCCTTTGGTTGATTTGGTTTTGCGGGCCCGGTACTCAGCTATTGTGAGTGGGCGCGCTCCATCGTTGGGATACAACTCTAACGCTTCTTCTAGCGTCGGTGCATCCCTTTGCTCGATATGAGCAGATTCCGCAAAGGGAATATCTTCACTGTTCATTCGTGTTCCTTGTTGGTTGATTGGTTGGTTTTCTTTTGGTTCGCTTGATTTATCAGATGGTTCCAACCGCTGCCTCTGCTTTCTTCTGGGCATTTATTCCAATTGATTTAAAATAAATTTTTCATTTCTTAAATAAATAAAATGTTAATGTTTTGTGTTGTGGTTAATATTTGCAGTTGTTGTTCTTCTGACATTAGCGTTGATTGATGGTTTGATTTTTGCATTTGGTTTTGATGGATTGGGCCTCTCATTGCTCTTCTGCCGTTGGTTGTTGCTTTTGTTAGCAGCTTTATGTTTCTCTTTTCGAACACAGGATATTTATAGCATTGAGAGTCCTTGTAGGTCCTTTAGGATCCTTTGTCACGGTCGGGTTCCTTTTATTAAAATATTAATCCAAGATGAGCACGTCAGTGTGCATGCATAGTTGTTTTCAGAATGATTCTTTATTCCAAATTATTATTTTGCTTAAGCTAAGTTTACATATATATTCTTATGCTGCGACTTATGCGACAGCTACAAAAGAGAGGGAGAGTGTCAGTACATACATACATATTGTTGGAACGCTTGCATCAAAGTGCTTGGTCAGCGTTCACACGCTGGCCTGGCTCTAGCTCATGTTACGCTTGTGCATACATTGCTTATGTGAATATATGTATGTGCATATATGTACAAATGTACATACATATATGATCATGCTTAGCTGTAGATTTATGTGAATATGTTTATGTACATACATCAATGTATATATATAAACATATTCAAGTGCACAATTATATTTTAATGCGTATATGTTTAATTGTTTATACTTGCAACAGAGTGTTACAAGTTGAGATCATTGTACTGAATGATTATTTGTATGAATATACTACAATATCATATAGCTCCTATAGGAACGATCGGTAGAAAACAGTGACTTTTATAAATATCTTAGTTATTTCCTATGCTAAGATTGTAGGCCATACTTTCGCATACATAATTCTTTTTAGATAAAACGTTCTTCCACCTTGATGGCTAATAGGTAAGGAAACAGTTACCAAAAACTTTGACGCGGTCGAAGTTAGCCCCTGCCGTCTAATTTTTAACTTAATTTAGCAGTGGATAAAATTTTGTAATATATATTATGTCTCATTCACACACTCTGCTTGCATTTTCATATGTAGGAGATCACTTTAAATTTCGTATATTTGTTTTAATACATACATATGTGTCAATATTTTGGAAATTGCCAAAAGTATTTATATTGGAAATAGGCAAATAAATATGGCGCCTTATATACTTGGCATATATATGTATATGCCAAAGTACGAGAAAAAATCTTGAAGTGGGCGAACAATATATAGCTATTTCAAGAACCACCAAGTTCTATCATCAACAGACTTAGTTAAGGAACTCCACAATTGCAATTGCCATACCATCTCTTCAACGCTTAATCTAGTTTGGAATTGCAACTAAATGAAGCCAATGTAGGTTGTGCCAACTTTTTTTGCTTAAATTTCAATAGGTCGCAATCTAACCAGATATCACTAACGGAAGGTACGCCGTTACTTTGGAATTTTTATTCCAAATGAAGTAAGTAAGTCGACTCGGCAAAACTTCTGTATGAATGGGCCACACAATTTTTTAAGAATATATATTTATGAGACAACTTTGAAAAGGCGGCACGATTTGGCGAAAACAATACCAAATACTCGACAGTACCATTTCTTCGCTCCAGTAGATATGTACAGCATTACATGCAAAGTATTTTCAGCATCGTCAGAAACATGTATCAAAAAAAAAAATGCTAAATACTTAGGTTTTGGATCTGGGTTGAATAAAATTTAAACATGGATTTTGGGATAATTATTAATTATTAATTATAACTTAATATACTAACTGAATTATATATATATATATCCATACTGAAAAAATCATCTTTATCTAGGTTTGTCAACATAAAAATAACCGCCTTACTTCACAGCTTCAACGTATTCGACGGGTCCCATCGATTAGCACAAGGAAGGTCTGAGTAAGAGTTGTAAATGAGTTAACATGAATAATTAGGTATAATTTGGGTCTTCAGACCGGATTTAAATCTCGTAATGAAGATTCGCATATGGATATATATAGTCAGATATTCATGGTTATCTTAAAATTCATAAACTCGACCAATATTATTTAATCTGTTCGACAATATATTTTACAAAATTATTTAAAAATAAATAAAATATAAAGAACAGATTTAATGATATTGATCCAGTTTATGAATTTTGAGATAACTTTGAATTGTTAATAAACATTTAAATTGTACCGCCTACATGAAATCCATACCGTGTGTGTCGCTAATATAATTTTTTTTTTTGTGGTCTTGTATTAGGTGCAGTTATAAAATTTGTAAGCCAACTGCCAAGGTTGGCCGGTCCACAGATTAAGGTCTTAGATAACAGTAAGCGATAATCCTCATACTTATTTTAATCCATTCTCTTTAGCATATGCACTTTATTTTTAATTGTGAAATATGGTAAGACTAGGCAAAAACCACACCCCATCCGTCGAGCTATTCTTCTAAGCAGCCGGATTATAAAAGGCACGGCAGCCTAAAGTTTTCTCGTGCCCAGAACTGCTTTAGTGTCACTCCATGATACACAATTCACTACGTGTTCACTACAATACAAATACTAGGGCTTAGATTGAATACATTCATAATTTCACCAGAATATCTGTAGGGACTTATTGGTTTTCCAAATTACTTCTGGTTATTCGTACATTACCATTTCCATTATTGCAATTACCCTGACTGGGTTATTATAATTATATCGTGAGTTTCAACGATATCCACTAGTGTTATTGTTATTCCTGTAACCGTTATTTTAGTAATTGCCTGCGCCACGGTAATTATGTTGTCTATTTCGGTTGTATTGTTGCTGACGTTAGTGAGTTCGTCCGTCCTGTTTCCATTGTAATTACTATTCCTGCTTTAAATTTTCTATTGCATACAATCCAATATTTGATGTCCTTATATTTTGGATTAATTCTTCACTTAAAATGATGAATTACTCGACCCATTTTCACACTACGTTTCTTGATTACTTTGTTATGAATTGCTTACAATTTTAAATACTGATTTGTGGTTGCACGTCCTTTGTCTTCTTTGTTTTCCCTATGATCTATAATATTTACGCTATTTACGACGTTAGCCCTTTAATGATCTATTTTGGATTCTTAAGAATACTAAGTGCTAAAAGCTTTCTGCTCTCTGACGTGACGGTCGTGTTTTTGCATAGCTCCTGAGTTTTTATTAATATTTATTGTTTTTTCTCAATTTTTAATTGTGCTTAGTTTGTTTACACTTCCGCTGGTGTTGTTCGCTTGACTCCCTTGTGTTTTATTTCCATAATTCGCCAAATTAATCAGTTTAAACAGTTTTTTCTTTTTCGTGATTAGTGTTTGGTGCATTTACATATTTTTTTTTTTTTCTCTTTCGTCATTGCTTCTGCAGTTGCTCCCCTCATCGCCCCCATCATACCATCAGTGCTAGTGGCTTTGTTGTTCTCTCTGCTTTGTGCTTGTGCTTAGCTTCTCTCCCGCGTAATCACTTTTGTAAGGCCGCCTCTCAAAGCTCGGCTTATAACTGTTCTTGCACTCTCTGTTGTGCTGTGCACTCTAGCTGTCTCATTGTTTTATTTGTAATTATTGATTATTTATCAATAATTATCTTTGTGCTGTGAATTTAATTTTTCTATATATTCTTATATATATATAATTTTTTTTGCCTTTCTTTCGGCTTTTCAATGGCTTGTTGTCTACTTAATTGCAAACATTCTGATCGTTTTGATGATCAGTATAGAGCAAAATCTTGTTGGCTCTGCGATAATCTTATTCACTTAAAATGTGCTGGCCTCAATGGCCGCGACTACGACAAATTTTCTTGTGCCAGCCAGCAGCTTGATTTTAGCCGTATGTATAGGGATCTTCGTTTAAGGTTTCTTTCTTTAAACAAACTGGCCAAACAGCTGTCAAACGAGTGTAACTCTAGCGTTCAATTATTGTCGCAATTCAAATTTGTTCCACCTTCTGAGAAATTGCACAACAAAATGTACCCTTGAGTTGCCTCGTAAGCAGTCGCCAGCTCTCTCTATTACTTTCTCTCCGATTTTACTTTCGCCTACACCATCTTCTTGTCCCTCTTTATGCTCTTCTTTTCAGATTGAAGTACCCATTACAAGCCCTGTTGTACCTCAATCTATCCCTCACGGGAACTCTGATCAATCACAGGATCATGCCAGCTCTCAATCACTTGCGGATCCCAATGCTCCTCCGCCTCCACTAACTGTAGTGCCTCATCGCAAACAGTTATTTATTTCTAGGCTTGCTCCAGATACTTCTGAGTCGTCTGTGGCAGATTACATTGGTAATATTTGCCCTGCTAAGGTTTTAATTCAAAAGTTTAAGTTTTCTAGGCCTCGCGAAATCTCCTCTTTAAAAATTACATTACCAATTGAGTATTTCTCAGCTATGGTTGACCCTAATTTTTGGCCAGAGGGCCTAGTTGTAAACGAGTTTGCGCCCAATAAGCGCTCTCGTCCGTTGCCTGTCCACCTTCCTACTTTATCTTCTGCTTCAAAAAACTAATAACGTCTAGTCTTTGCATTCATTATCAAAATGTAAGAGGACTTCTTACCAAGCTGTCGAACCTTTTCTGTGATAGCCAAACCTTTTCAGCTGACATATTAGCTTTCTCTGAAACTTGGCTTAACTCCTCTGTTTTAGATAATGAAATTCTTTCTAATAATTTTATTTCTTATAGGCTTGATCGTGTTGGTCGTCGTGGCGGTGGAGTACTCATTGCTGTAAACTCGAATCTGTCTTCAAGTGTGGTGCCGATTGATCTCCCCTTAGGTGTTGAGTTTATTTGCGTCGAAGTTACATGTTCTAACTTTAGCCTATATATCTCTTGTTCATATATTCCTCCAGCTTCTGATATCATGATCTACGTGCATGCTGATGCTTTACGAACTATTTTTGGTCGTCTTAAAGATCGTGATGTTCTTATAGTTTTAGGTGATTTTAACTTGCCTAATATTTCTTGGCTTGTTGATGATAATCTATCTTTCTTAATTCCTTCATCTCAACATGTTTTTCTTGATAGCCTACTTGAATGTCCACTATATCAGTTGAATTCTTTCCTTAACTGTTCTAAAAGAATCCTTGATCTTGTTTTTGTCTCTGATCCCACTGTTAGTGCTGTATCGCAAACACAGCCACTAGTGAAACCTGAAGATCCTTATCATCCAACTATTGTAGTTACTATTTCTTACAATTCCGTTACTAATTTATTTAAAAACATCTCAAATTCTCGTCGTAGATGTTTTCGTAAAACAAATTTCAATCTTCTTAACAGCCTTATTTTCTCTTTTGATTGGTCGTTTCTATTTGAGTGCTGCGATATAGATTGTGCAGTGAAGTTTTTCTATTCTGCTCTTAATTCTCTAATTGATAAATGCGTTCCTTATGTGAATGTCTCTACCGTCTCCAGCTCGCCAGTCTGGTTCACACGTAGGCTCTCTAATCTTCGTAACATTAAATCGAGATATTTTAAAAGATTTAAAAAAACTGGTTCGCGACTTGACTATGCAAATTATTGTATAGCCAAATCTCAATTTTGTCTTTTAAATACTCAATGCTACAACAATTATCTCGTTCGCTGTAAGGCTGAATTTTATAAGAAAGGGCTGAATTTTTTAAAAAGGGTAGCAAATCGGATGTTTCCAACTACCGTGGCATTGCCAAACTTTCGGCAATACCTAAACTATTTGAGAAAATTATTACGTCTTCTCTCCAACATCTATCCAGATCCACTATTTCTCCTTGTCAGCATGGTTTCATGAAAGGTCGTTCGTAGGCCTTGTTTTTGGCATTCTCTTTCTCCATAAACTAGTCAACGGCGAAGTCATTTCTACCAATTTACTAGATACGCTGTATTTTTGTGTTCCCTCACGTCGGACCAGAAACTTTTTTCCTAATCACCTTAGTAGATGTCTGACTAACTACTCTCTTCACGAACCTCTTCGTGTTCTTTGCCAATCTTTTAACAACCTTTCTCACCTTATCTCTCCTCATCTTTCTGTCACTTCTCTTCGCGCTATACTTTTTAATCATCTACAGCGAAACCAATGAAAATATTCTGGACTTGGATTGGCTGCAACTCATCCCTGGCCACATTGGCTGTGAATCGGGGCATAGCTGGCACCTTGTGCAAATAAAACACCTCCACCGGGCCGGGGATGTTTAGTTGTGTATAAAGCTAAGCTACCTTCTTCATTTAATTACTATCTGTCTTTAGCTTAAGCTTTTTCGTCGACTGCTGTGTTAGTTGACGTAAATAAATAAATAAATAAATAAATAAATAACCAGAGGGCCGGGGCTAACTTTGACCGCGTCAAAGTTTGTATACCCTTGCAACTTTTTTGGTAACTCTTTCCTTACCTATTAGCAATCAATGTGGAAGAACGTTTTATCTAAAAAGGCTTATGTTTGCGAAAGAATGGCCTACAATCATAGGAAATAACGAAGATATTGATCAAAGTCACGGTTTTCCACCGATCGTTCCTATGGGAGCTATATGATATAGTCACCCGATCTTTACCAAATTCGGCACAGTCATTAACAGATATATTAAACTAACAAATGTTTAATTTGAAAGCAATCGCGTTAAAAGTAACGCAGTTATTTACAAAAGTCAATGTTTTGACCGATCGTTCCTATGGGAGCTATATGATATAGTCATCCGATCTTGATCAATTTGGGCACAGTAGTTTACAGGCGTAATAAACTCTCTAATATATAGTTTCACGATAATAGCACAGAAATTAACGAAGTTATTGAGAAAAGTCACTGTTCGTTCCTTTGGGGTTTGTATGGGAGCTATATGATATAGTGGTCCGATCCGGCTCAATCCGAGATATCAACCCCTGCAGTTTATACAAGCCTACGTGCAAAATTTCAGCTCTGTAGCTCTTACGGTCTAGGAGGAGTTTGCGTTCATCCAGACGGACGGACGGACGGACGGACGGACGGACATGACTATTTGAACTCGTCTCGTCATGCTGATCAAGAACATACATACTTTGTATGGTCGGAGATGCTTCGTTCTATGCGTTGCACACTTCTGACCAAAATTAATATACCCTTTTTGCAAGGGTATAAAAATGAAGAAAGTCGACTCGCCGACTTGGGTATACCATACACCAGGTAAAAAAAATATTTTAAATTTCGAAAACCAAATGTATATCTATTAAATAGTTTTTACATGCTTCATACTATGTGCTATCTCGCTCACTCTACAAACACACGAGCACTTTAGCGCCGACACTAGCCAACGACCAATTCTGCCCTTATGGATCGTGTAGTAAAATACGTTCATACGCATATTTTGCATAGTCCGATTTCAATAAAATTTGGTAGTTTGGTAGAAATAGATAAGATTAATTAGTCTGCCGAATTTGATTGCGATAGTCAAAAAACTACAGGAGGAAATCGGTTTATCCTAAATTATGGAGGCGGAAGTGGTCGTGGTGGTACAAATGGTGGAAAGTTTTTTTAAAAGTTTTTTAAGTTTCTTGTTATTATCAATGGAAATATTGCTGATGGATATTCATAATTAGGTTATGATCATTTAGATTTTCTGACATCATTTCCGGATTCAAAAGGGTAACGTCATTATCGTTTGTATTAAGGAACCTTACATAAGTTTATTATTTATAGCTCTTGCGATGGCAATAAAATTTCTGATGCATTGTTTTTTATTTGGATAAGTCGTATCACTTCTGATCTTGCGTGTTCTTGCTCACAACATTTCACATAGGCACAATTATTGGTAATGCTAGTCGTCTGTCACCATCATAGTATGGTAAAAACATTCTGGCTGTATTTATGAATTCTACCACAGTTTGCGTGATTTTTACCTCTGAACTATGTAAAGTTATACTAGTTGTTGCTCGTTCGACTAGTTAATCTAGCTCCGCCAGTGCCTTTGAAATAAATTTAATCCATTTAATCCTCAAGTTAGGTCTACGTAAGCTTTTTAATTCTGCAAGTAATTTCAGGTTATTTTACAAATTTCTTATAACTAATAATTGTACAATCTCATTCCACTTACTCTAGTCTTGGCCTCTTGGCTACGAACAAACAACTGAACACACGGTTCTTATGTCTGTATTTTTCGCGCTTATGTGTCTACTTATGTATAACAAATTACCGCAAGAGTAGAATGAGAGAGAGAGTTTTAAAGTTTTTAAAGAGCGTCATTCTGTTTGTTCGGACAGAGTTCCGTTTTGTGATACAGTGGCACAAAGTTTATTCGCAGGACCGAATTTCGGCAACATTCCCCTCCCAGCAAGCGATCCACTGGAGCTGGCTTCATTTTGCCCGACATCAAGGACTTCTAACTTTACTGCTGGTTTGGAGAGGACACCTAGTTGTAGTAGCGTTTCCAAAAGAGGTTGGCGAACATCTCACTCTGTCGGAGCGACCACGACAGGTGATTTGGCGTAAGAGCTTCTTGATCTTCGTCGTTCAGGAACACGTATGTCAGGGGCCTGGAGTTGACCGTCATTTCCACCTCTGCTATGGCGGTAAGTAGACTTTCATCTGAGAATTTTTGATTTGGTGTTATACGGTATAACACGGTATTAACGGAACGCACTAAGCGCTCCCAGGCTCCTCCCATGCGAGGAGCTGACGGTGGGTTGAAGTACCACGATATTTCCTGCTGCGACAATTCTCGGTGCATTTTCGCATCATCCAGTTGAAGTTTGTCTCTAAGAAAGGCATCGGACCCTCGAAAATTAGTCCCGTTATCGCTATATAGTTCCTTTGGTGTGCCTCTCCGCGATATATGGCGTCTTAAGCCCATTAGGCATGAGTTTGTGGTTAGACTATGCACAAGCTTATTGCTCGCATTGTGAGGTAGGTTATCAGCCCCACCTTTTCAATGACTTTCTTCCATCGGTTACTGTTAGCGGCCCAAAATAATCAACTCCTACATACGAAAACGCTGGCTTTAATGCCCCCAGTCTAGCCCTCAGTAGGGGGCGCCATAAAGGGTGCAATGGGTCGAGCACTACACAGCTTACATTGTTGGCAATTACGACGAATCCCTTTAAGGAGAGGTCTTAGTTTTGGAATAAAATATTTTTGCCTCACCTCATTTACTGTTGTCTCATGATTCATGTGATAATATTTTTCATGGTAGTGCCGGACTATCAGCTTTGTAACCCAGTGTTGGGTGAGTAGAGCGATTCGTCCTTCATGCCAGCGAAGCGACTGGCTCGATAGCGTACACACAATACCCCATGGTCATTTAGAAAGAGTTGTAACCTCCATAGTGGACTGCTTCGGCAACGTGGTGGCCGTTTTCGATGGCTGTGTACTCTTCTTTGTAACATTCTTGTTGTATGTTTCGGTATAAAAACATTCTGGCTTCATTAATTTGGAATGCCGGTCGGTTTGTATTCTCATTTGATTTACGTATTTTCTTGATCAATTTCCTCTCTGCCCTTTAATTGGTAGTTTCAGTCGGTCAATCTGCCGGCGGTAGTTTTAGGAATTTGGGTCCTTCGAACCATTATGTGTATGTTTCTAGCCTATGTTGTCGTTCGGTGGCGATGTCCGCAACATTTAGTTTGCTTGTTACCCATCTCCAGTTTCTGGCCCCTGTGAGCTCACATATCTCGGCTATCCTAAGCATTACATATTGTTGATATCGTCGTGGATCTCCATCGAGCCACGCTAGTACCGTTTTCGAGTCGGTCCATAAGTAACATTCCTCAAAGTCGATCAGTCGCGCTCCCGTTACTGCTGCCTGTAGCTCCAAGCGGGGTATCGAAAGCGGCTGCAACGGAGCTACCTTGGATTTGGCTAAAACGAGACTCAAAAGTATTTGGTTATTTTGTTCGATACGGAAATATGCAATGGCAGAGTAGGCGTCTTCTCCCGCAGTCTTGTGCATGCCAATTTTTAAAATAGCATCTCGGAATTTGCACGTTCTCTATCAAGGGTAAGAAGGACAGCCATGATTGCCACATATCCTGCAGATTGGGTGGTATTTCCTCATCCCACTCAATCTTCGATCGCCAAACTTGTTGGAGCAGTATTTTGAGATACATCATTATACAGGATACAAAACCCATGGGGACAAAAACTGACATCAAGACTTGTAAAATTTCCCTTTTGGTTGGTGCGACTTTTGTCGCTATTATGTTGCGCTTCAGGCGTACAAACTTTAGTGCATAGGTGAAGGCATCTTGATGTGGGCTCCACCGCATGCCCAATATTTTCTCATAAGAGTGTATCTCTTCACTGTTAAAGAACTGTTTTTCGTCGTAGGTTGTTGTGTCGCAAAGTGCAGCGAGTACCCGTTTGGAGTTCGAACACCACTTGCGCATGTGGAAGCCCCCGCGTGCGTGCACTTCTTTAACTTCTTTCTCTAATGTAATGGCTTCTTCTTCTGAATGGCATGAGTCGATGTAGTCGTCTACGTAGTGACTTGACTGAATAGTTTTAGTTGCCGCAGGAAACTCGTCCGCGTGTTTTTTAGCGTTCAGGTCGCGCACATAGTGCGCTATACAGGATGAGCACGTTGCTCCAAATGTCAACACATTTAATTGGATTTATAACTATATATATATATATATATTAATAAATACGAAATTGTATTATTTTTCTTTCTGAGTATTGTAAAATTTTGAAATTTTGAAACAATATGGTTCTTGACATATACGTATAATAACTGCATTTCATAGCACATCTAACAATATTCCATTTATTCACTAGTCTGGTAGTTAAGAATTCACGTTTTCTACATTTGTGTTTCATAAGAATATTCTATACTATAATAGATTTCCTAAAAATGCTACTTTAACAAGACCTTTTTATCAGTCAATAAATTAGTATTCCCGATCAATTGTTTCCGTGGCAACTGAATGGGGTTTTTTTAGGCAGAAGAAAAATAAACCAATCTTTATTTATTAAATTCAGAAAATACATACTACTATTTCATAAGTTAGTTCTTAAGACGCTTTGTTTCAATAAAGATCGTTTTTGAGTCTCACCAATCTATATTTTTTTTAATTAATAAAAAAATTGGATTTATAACTATATATAGTTAATATTAACTATTTATTTGGATTTATAACTATATATAGTTAATATTAACTATATATAGTTATAAATCCAATTCTTTTATTAATTAAAAAAAATATAGATTGGTGAGACTCAAAAACGATCTAAGTACGACGTACTTTATTAACTACCAGAATAATGAATAAAGGGAATATTTCTGGATGTGCTATGAAATGCAGGTTTTATACGTATATGTTAAGAACCATGTTGTTTCAAAATATCAAAATTTTACAATACTCAGAAAGCGGAAGAATACAATTTCTTATTTATTAATACTTATATATATAAGTATTAATATATATAATACTTATATATATAAGTATTAATAAATAAGAAATATATTAATACTTATATATATAAGTATTAATAAATAAGAAATTGGTGCGAACATCGGCTACTCTAACCCTTCCATCTGCACCAAGTATGGCTTCGACCACACGACCAGTAATCCAGCATTGCGGTGGAAGATTGTCTTCATGGATGAGAACTAATTGATCCTTTGCTATGTTTTTTTCGGGATGCAACCACTTAGAGCGTTCTTGTAATTGATGTACATAGTCGCGCTTCCAGAGTTCCCAGAAGCGTTGCTTGAGATAGGTCACCCTTTGCCAACGAGATAGATAAGAAAGTTGTGAGTCATTTACTACCGGTTCAGGGATCGCTTGCAGTGAACATCCGGCGTCAGAGCCTCCCCGTCATTGGGATCATCGCTGTGAATGGATATTAGACGGGAATTCAATATCGCCTCCACTTCAATTGCAATCGATTGAAGCTCTTCATACGTCAAATGAGAAGAGGTCAAATTTTTGATGAGCAGAGTCTTCATTGACTTTACTGCGGCTTCCCATAAGCCTCCAAAATGGGGAGCACGCGGTGGAATGAAATTGAATTCAAAGCCGGCATTTCGGCTAAATTCCTCCAGATTTTTTGCATTGAGTTCTGAACAGAATTGCCATTTGAAGTCTTCAAGTTGCGAACATGCTCCGACAAAGTTGGTGGCATTGTCACAATAAATCCTTTTGGGTATGCCACGTCGTCCGATGAATCGTTTCAAACAGAGAATAAAAATATTAGCAGATAGGTCAGAGATTAGTTCTGTATGAATAGCTTTTGAAAAAAGCAAACAAATATGGCCAAATATGTTTTGTAAGGAACTTTGCTTCGAATGCGGTACGATGTAAGAAATGATCCACATAGATCCACTCCGCATATCAGAAACGGGCGTTCGGCCAGGAGACGGTCAGCTGGCCCATGATTTGTCGCATTAATACAGGTTTGTAATGATAGCAATGTGTGCAACTTCTAACAACCTTTCGGACCAGTTCTCGAGCATTTACAATCCATACTGTTAGGCGCAGAATCGCTATCAGAACCTTAGCTCCCGCGTGATGGTTTCGCAAGTGAAGATCTTCAATATATTTATAAGTGAAATTATGAGTCTTTGGAAGCAATAACGGCATTTTAGCGTCCAATGGTATGTCAGCCATTGCACGACGGCCTTCAACACGGATAAGTCAAATATTTTGAGAACATATCTGTTCATTTGAGATGATTGGATTTAACTTTTGAAGCTCCGGCTTCAGACTTCGTCCTGCTTGTAAGTCCTTTAGTTCTTTCGCAAACACATCACTCTGAATGAAAGAGATTATATGATTAAAAGCCAATTTAAATTCTTCTACTGAAATGCTTCTTGTAGCATTTATCGTATTATTTCGGTTAATAGGAACTCGGTTGAAAACTCGTAAAACGTATGCTCACAATCATACGAAACGATGATAGTCTACTAATGATCTGCTCAACTATGCTCTTTTCTTTATATCTAGTGCTACATTTCAATACAAGGGTGTTTCGCAATTCTAATTCTTTGGGCTCGAAATATGTTTTGCTGACAAGACAATTTAATTTGTATTTGATTTTAGTCCATGTTTTGGCAGAGTAAAACGGAAGCACAAAGCTCTAAACGAGGTATGCTTTGCGATTGAGTGGGCGCAACTCTCGATCTCGAAATGATCAATGAAGTTACATATTTTCCGTTGTCCAAGACCCTTGCGTATATGCAACATCCATACGCTCGATTTGAGGCATCCGAAAATCCATGGATTTCACACTTTTTTTTTTGGTGATGTGTTAACAAATCGATTTACGCGAACTATGTCAAGATTAGATAAATCAGCTTCAAGTTGTTGCCATCTAGTCCGTAACATCTCTGGCAACGCGTCTTCCCAGTCCGAGCGCTCGATCCACAAGTCTTGGATCAAGATTTTGTAGCGTAATACGACTGGAGCTAATAATCCATAATCCTGGCCATGATCGATACTATTCTTCGCTTTGTTGGTATTGCAGTTAATGGAAGATCAAATCGAAAT
Organism: Drosophila tropicalis; assembly: GCF_018151085.1. Taxonomy (NCBI): domain Eukaryota; kingdom Metazoa; phylum Arthropoda; class Insecta; order Diptera; family Drosophilidae; genus Drosophila; species Drosophila tropicalis. The sequence continues at coordinate 84,880 of NW_027172400.1, read as the reverse complement.
AATATAAGATCTTCAGTTGGCAGCCACGACATGCCAAGAGCCTTGGTGACATCACTATTGTCAATATTGAGATTATATTCATAATCTGTTGGTGCCCCACTAAAATTCCAATTTGTCAATTCTAAGCCTGCCTTGGAGAGCAATTTGGTAACTTCATTCGTCTTAGCATTGAGTTCTTCGAGTGAGTCAGCTCCATAAAGTAAATCGTCGACGTACATATCCTCAGCTAATACAGCAGCTCCAATTGGAAACCACTCCTTATACGTCTCTGATAAAAACTTTAAGGACCTGATTGCGAGAAATGGAACGCACGACATCCCATAGGTAACAGTATTCAATTGAAATAATTGAATAGGTTCTTGCGGTGACTTTCTCCACAAGATTTGTTGGAAACTTCTATTCTCAGGTGCGACGAGAAATTGTCTGTACATTTTTGTTATGTCAGCTGTAATAGCATGACGATACAAACGAAACGAGAGTAATGTTAGGACTAGATCTTGTTGAATAGTAGGACCAACCATGAGAATATCATTTAATGATTTATTTGATGATGATTTAGACGAAGCGTCACATACTACGCGAAGTTTAGTTGATGAGCTCTGCGGTCTAAGAACACAATGGTGAGGAATAATGTAATGATTTCCCGATTGCAAATTATCTAACGAAGCTACCTCCATGTGATTCAACTTAAGATATTCATTTAAAAAATCGATGTACATTTCCTTTAATTGGTGTTGAGATGCAAGCCGTCTTTCGAGTTGAAGAAAACGTCTTTTTGCACAGGACAACCTAGTCTCAAAGTTGTTCAGGAGATTCCTTGAAAGGCAACCGAACCTGTATGCACCTGAAAGTGAGTTTCACATGCTTGTTCTACTGGGGTTAACGAAATAATTTTATTTTGAATTCCCTGTATTTCATCCATTTTCCAAAACCTTTCTAATAATATGTTAAGGTCCTGCTGTTGCGTTAAATTACAAGTGTATTGTTGAGTTGATTGATGTTCAGCAATCTTACCCCCGACGATCCATCCTAATGCAGTTTCCACTAGATGAGGAAGACCAATTCCTAAACTAATTTTACGAGTTTTAAGTAGATCAAAAAACTCCTTTACGCTAAGCAATAGATCTACTTTTCCGGGCTTATAAAAGAATGGGTCGGCTAACTCAATTTCTTTGGGAATGGCCCAATTTGACACATCTAATCTCTTTTTAGGCTGAGATCGAGATATAGATTTAGTCACGATAAACTCCATATTCCATTCATCTGGAGATATTCTTGAACGAATTTTGGTAGATACGGAATGTTTCATATGTGTACGTAATTCACCGATTCCAGCAATCTCATAATGATCGTAACGAAACGGAAGCTGAAGCCATTTGGCTAATTCTTCAGTTATAAAGGTAAGCTCAGAGCATGAATCAAGTAATGCTCTTGCGAGCTGAAACTCACCAAGTTTGTCTTGAATAAGAACTATTGCTGTTGGAAGTAATCCTCGCCGAGCGTGGCGAGTCAACATTGAATTGCAAATGTTTTACTTTCATCATGTGTATTACGAATGATTTGTTGCGATTGATGATGAATAGAAGGTCCATCTAGTTGAGAATTTTCCTGGACATTTGAATCCTTATGCTGCACAATGACGACATCTATTCAATGAAGGACACTTTGAGGCTGGATGACCCTTATTGAGGCAATTTAAACAAAGTGACGCTGTTTTAACAATCTTAAATCGCTCAATAAAAGGTAGCGAATTAAAAACGGCACATAATGCTAACCTATGCTCAGTTGACTGACATTGAAGGCATCTACTTTGGGCTGCAACAAATACTTTTGAAGTACTATGAATTTTGTCTCTGACGGGTCTTTCCTCTTGTCGGTTTCGCAGATACCTTTCCAAATACTGACAGTGCCGACTGAGAATTTGATAACAGTCGAAGTCGAAGTAATCCTCGAAGTAATCTTCGCCGAGCGTGGCGAGTCAACATTGAATTGCAAATGTTTTACTTTCATCATGTGTATTATGAATGATTTGTTGCGATTGATGATGAATAGAAGGTCCATCTAGTTGAGAATTTTCCTGGACATTTGAATCATTATGCTCCACAATGACGACATCTATTCAATGAAGGACACTTTGAGGCTGGATGACCCTTATTGAGGCAATTCAAACAAAGTGACGCTGTTTTAACAATCTTAAATCGCTCAATAAAAGGTAGCGAATTAAAAACTGCACAGAATGCTAACCTAGGCTCAGTTGACTGACATTGAAGGCATCTACTTTGGGCTGCAACAAATACTTTTGAAGTACTATGAATTTTGTCTCTGACGGGTCTTTCCTCTTGTCGGTTTCGCAGATACCTTTCCAAATACTGACAGTGTCGACTGAGAATTTGATAACAGTCGGCCCAGTCTGGCAATTTATCGTATTCTTGAACCCGATCGTATGCTTCTTTGTATTCAAGATCAATATTTGACATAACAATGTGAATACAAGAGACAACAATGATCCGCGTAGAGCTGAAACCGTATCCAAAATTGTACGTAGGGTAACAGCGTCTGCCTTTTTCATGCTAGCAATGTTAAATAAACTTGAAATATGTTCTACGAAAATAATAACTTTCTTGTCATATCGCTCGTTGAGGCGCTCTAGGGCCTTGGGATAATTTTCGTCTGATACTTGAAATGGCGAGACTACGCTTAGAGCTTGGCCAGATAGACAACTTATTAGATAGTTAAATTTGTCAACATTGGACAATGAGTTGTCTTCATGTACCATATTTGTAAATGAAGTAATAAATTTTTTGAATTCCTCATATTTGCCGTCGAATTTAGGTAATTTGAGGGATGGAAGCCGATTATGATGTCCCCCATGATAAGTCGATGAATTAAAGAAACTAAGTTATTCTGGTTTTTCCTTTTTTACTTGCGCCAATGCGCCGTAATATGATTGCCTTTGTTTCGATAAAAAGATTTTCTATCTCTGCCCGACTCGCGTCTGCTGGATCTAGCTTCTCAATATTGGCTAGAACTTGTAATGCTTGTTTAAAATAGGACTCAATAATTTGAGACTGACAAACTAATATAATAGGGTCATTTTCAAGATCAATTCTAGCTCTTAAACTTTGAATATTAGATTGCAGTTGATTCCGTTGTTGTCTGAGGGGTAGAAGCTGCGTTTCATTTGGTGGAGACATTTTGGGCCCTTAACGAAAGAAATGTAGCAAGTTAGAAATGAATTAAACGTGAGCTAAACGAGTTCTAGTTTTAATAAAAACACTCAAATGCATTAAGTTTCACTCAAGAGCTTATTAAGTGAGCTTTAACATGTAGATCGTTTCTCTATATGACAGTTTGAGTACTTACTCCGTTGTGCTTAATACTTAATGGCACGTGTTAAAGTGTAAAGTGTAAAGCAAATGTGTGAGTGTAAAGCATGAGAAAGCTTTACGATCACTAATGAGTGGCAATTGAGTCAAAATTTAAGTGGAAATTGATACTGTAAATTTACACACTCCAGTTGACTTAGGTTATGATAGGGCTCCACGTAAATGTCCACGATGATGTCTTGCAAATGCCAATGATGAAGAAGTCCGATGACGACAATCCAAGATGATTATGTAACGATGAAGAAGTCCAATGATGAATTTGATGATGAATTACGCTGAAAAGTCCAATGATGACTGTCCAAGATGATGTAACGATGAATGCAGTATAATGAACGAATAAACGACTTTATATAGTTTTTAAGTTTTTATGTTGGGACTTGCGAAGTGCAAGATCCTGTCACGGTCGCCAATGTTTGATCTGCCCAGTTGCAGATGGTACAAAACTCCAATGCTCAATAGCATGTGGAGTGGAGTGAGGAAAAATAAGTCTTCTCCTCTTCGAATTCCAGAAAGAAGTCATTTTTATATTTCGTTTTCATGAGTTAGAAGCTCTTCATGAGCCATGTACCAGAAGCTTTTAGAACATGTTAATGTAAATACAGTGGTAGAAATTCCGATAATCTTAAACAAATAATATAAGAAATTTTAATATATACAAATCTAAGTTAACAATGACGTCTCCTCCAACAATTTCCATAAATAGATTTACATTTCCTGTCAGAGTTTTTCTCAAATTCATCAACCAAGGAACTTAATTTAATTAAATCATGAAGATGGATGGATTCTCTTTTAAATTCGTTTAACCGTGTTGTTTTCTGTTGGTCGAAGCCACGTATCATAGAGAGTATATAGATATTCTTCATATCAAATTACTCAGAAATCTTTGTCCTATCTTTTCCATCTGTCTAAATTTACAATTTTTATCCCTTGTACCCCATCAACCATATGGTGAAATGGTATATTAAAGTCTCCAAAATAAATGTAACGGGCATAAGTAAGCTTACCGTTTCTATAAAGTATATATATTCTTGATCAGCATCAACAGTCGAATTGATCTAGCAATGTCTATCCGTCCTTCCGTCTGAAGACCTGGATAACAGTTCAAACTTAGACTTATTTCAAATTAATGCCATGCACACTTCCGTCACCGCAAATTAGATAAACCAATTTTCTCAAAGACTATACTAGCGAGATACATCTAATTCGGTATGTATACTGGCTTAGTACGCGAGCAGAATTTCTTTGTTTAAAAATTGTTACACAGCACTTTCGCCCACTCTAATTCAATGAAACCAATTATCTCAAAAACCAACAAAGTAAAGCAACACGACCACTTCCGCCGCTATAATTAAGAAAAAACCGGTGTAGTGCCCAGTTTCTGCCGTTAGTTTTATTTTTAAAAATTAAGGCGTTAATTTGAATTTCAGTAAGGGTTGGGTAAGGTCGTCGATAATAATGATCAGCTGAGCTTAGAAGTTCGATAGTTCTACTAGTGCAACCCTAGCGAATAGGTATCATGCGCGATCGCATGCATTGGTCACACTCTTTTCTGACGAACTTCCGCCCTGACTAGACGCCTTAACCACGCCGCTCCTCAAGAAAAAATATATAAATTTAAATCTGAAATTTTCTCGGCCATCAAGCCTAATGATTAACTTTATACTAATTTGGAGCAGAAAGGACAACTATTATTATAGAGTTTTGTGAATCTTATTATCGTAAGTTATAATTTTTGTGGATATTTGAATCATTGTAAATTTCTAACAAGTTCGTTTGAAAATTAGCCATAATTGATTTGTATTTTGGAAACCTGGAAAAAGGAATCACAGTTGGAATTCTGTAAATTTGCAAAAGATATTTTTCTGTTGAGACACCGCTCAAAAGCTGCACACCGTGAAGGGCACAGAGACTTTTTGAGGAAGTTAATTAACTTGGAATAGCCGCCCGAATCAGATACGGGCAGAGAAAGTTTTTTCGTTGCGGATTGAGAGTCCCGTGGACCGAATTTGTTGCATAGGAATGCCAGTCGCTTGATTTAACCTAATATTTTATTCCTAAGCATCATCCAGCGGACGACGAAGGCCTACGACGGACCGGACGGATGGGTAATTCCTAAGTTCTAAACCATAAATCATGATCGATCTGGTATTTTGCTGTTTTTTTTATGCAAAGAGAAAGAGAGTTCATTGTCAATTAATCTGCAAATAAGAAAAACCATCTCGAGTACAGTAAAGTTAAAAAAGTATTGGAAGTATTGAAAAGAAAAGGAAATTGTCAATCCTTGTGTTAAACTTAAATCGCTATCGATAATCGCCTTTGACTGTGTGAGCAGAGTCGCCATTTATATTTGAAATCATAATTTAAATTGAAGATTTACAAATTTCAATTGACATTTTTATTTTTGAATATCTATAATTTTATATATATCCACCTTACAATTAAGATTCAACAAAACAAAACATATTATTCCCAATTTGGCTTTTGGATGCCTGAAATGATCCAAATATTTAATTTGAGTATCTTTTATTATAATAATCATCATTTTAGTTAAGTTTACTCGGATTATGTTTCCGACTTATCGAAGTATTTTATTATTCCGTAACCCTCGTGAATAAATATCGTTTATAATGTTTGAGTAGAGAGTGTGTAATCTTCCTTGTGGCGCAATGTGAGCGGTGAGCTGATTATATTGGGATTTTCCCGAATCTTGCGATGGGAAAGTTATTGGTTGGGTGGGTTAAGACGCGAAGCTACAATAACATCTTAGTAGCTTCCCTATTCGTGCGATACTAACATCCCTTTTTTTTTTATCTCTTAGTTCATTTTTTTCAATTGAATAATTGTGTAATATTAGTGCAACAGGGACTTTGTTTTATTTTATGTAATACGGGTGTGTTGAGAACATGTTGGTACAAAGAACCCTCCCAAAGACTGTTTGCTAGCCGACAGCCAGAAGTCCCAACCGGATCCAAACTTCTCAATACATTAAGCCCGTATGTGTTGGCTTCGGCCTGATTTGTGGTGCTCTTGCCCATCGTAACATCTGATGTACAGGGACTGCAAGAGAGAGGCCACCTATTTAGGCCGAACCCGACCTCCTCTTTGATCAAGATAGATTTATTTTTTTTTGACTAAGAGGGGATGTACATGATCTGGAATTATTTCCGGTTGTGTACATTACATAATTTTGGCGCCCAACGTGGGGCCTTGTTAGACTTGTTACAGTATTTCGGTTCAACCGTGTTTCTCTATAGGATTCAGGCTGAGCTGAGTTGTTCAAGAATTTCAGGTTCCTTTTTTTTCCTTCTCCTACTTCTTATTCTATCTCTTAATGAAATCCCTAGTCTTTTATCTATTCCTTTGCTATCAAATTTTTTATTTTCTTTTCATTTCGCTTTCTTTCTGTATTCATGGATGGTTGTTGGAGTAACTTATTTATTAGGAATGCAGATATTTGGAGAATACGAGTTCTGACCATTGATGAGGAGCTTGAACATGAATTTGTGAATATATTTAGAAACATATACAAACTCTACAATATAATGACAGACGTATATTATGGGCTGTGTTTTTTATTGGAATTCGTCAATTTGATTGTTTCGAATTTACGACCAGTAAGGCATATTAAGCTTGTGATGTCAGCGTTGGCATTGTAGTTTATTGATTTATACGTTCCCATAGAATCGGTATCTAAACTTCGCCAATTGGTGCACCGCCGAGAGCAATTTCTCCGTGAAGAATCAGGAAAACGCATCACAAAATATACAAATGTTAGAAAGAATATCGCTTTACTTGAAGAGACAGATGAAGAGCCCGAGGAGGAAGATATTCAACCTGAGCTAAATGCAATTCACGTCAAGGAAACGAAATACATTTGTTGGAATTGTGACATCGAAGGACACAGATGGGACATGTGCTTAGAAGAGCGCCGCATTTTCTGCTACGGATGTGGAAAGAAAAATTTTTATAAACCACAATGCGATGTATGTCTAGCTCGTTCGAAAAACTCCAATCAGGGCCCATCATTCCGTCGCAATCGAGTGGACCCTCAGTAGATGATAGCAATAATACAGCGACGAAGAACAAAACACCAGATTTGACAGATAATAACGAAACGAATCGGCGAGAAAATAAAATACAGCCATATCCCAGACTACCATACCATCAACGTCTGCAAAACTATTTAGCGATTCGAGACAAAATCTTTGCACAGGAAGTTGCAACTTCCCAGTTCATTAGAAGTCGCTCGAGCGAACGTATGCGTAGCTTTTGGAAGAATGTAAAAAGATGCGCAAAAACTAATAATATCGTCTATGATTAATGAAGCCGCAGATGGCCGTTTCTACGCTCCAGTTAAATTTCTTGAATTTTCTGAGCTTGGTCTATTGGATACTGGAGCCAATATCAGTTGTATCGGATCAGATTTAGCAGCAAAAGACTGGACGAAATACCCTGGATTTTCAACTATTATATCAAGTGTGGCCACAGCTGATGGGAAAAGACATCCAGTTACCGGAATAGTAAGAACAGAGGTGCAATATGAAAGCAAGCAAAAACCTCTTTCTCTTTTTATTATCCCGTCATTAGCAAAACGACTTATTTTGGGAATTGATTTCTGGAAATCTTTTGAGTTATGTCCAGAATTTTCATTTCGTTGTAAGACTCCCACATTAGACAAAAATATTCACTCGGTTGATGACGAAAAGAAATGTGTATTAACACCAGAGCAGGAGAAAAGATTGAGTGATGTTATTCAATTGTTTCCGGATTTTAAACAACAAGGATTAGGTCGAACTCCACTTATTGTTCATGACATAGAGATCAAAGAAGCAACTCCAATCAAGCAACGCTTTTATCCTGTGTCGCCAGCGGTTGAAAAGTTGATGTATAAAGAAATCGACCGAATGTTAGAAATGGGAGTGATCGAGAGAGCCAATAGTCCTTGGAGTTCTCCTATGCGTATGGTGGTAAAACCCGGAAAAGTACGATTATGTTTGGATGCATGGATAAATGAAGTCACAAAAAAGGATGCATACCCTCTGCAAAGCATAGATGGAATTTTCGCGCGACTGCCCAAGGGCAATTTTATAACAAAAATCGATTTGAAAGATGCCTACTGGCAAATTGCTCTTTCAGAAAAATCCAAACCCATAACAGCTTTCACGATACCCGGCCGCCCCCTTTACCAATTCACCGTAATGCCGTTCGGATTATGCAACGCTTTGCAAACCATGGCGCGTTTGATAGACGATCTAATCCCAGCAGATCAGAAATATTGTGTGTTCGGATACCTAGACGATCTCTGCGTTGTTTCAGAAGACTTTGATACTCACTTGGAGATTCTGATTCGTATGTCTCAGCAATTTGGAAAGGCAAATCTAACGTTAAATATAGAAAAGACCAAGTTTTGTGTTACAGAAGTACCATATCTGGGCTATATTATAGGAAGAGGAGGAATTTTAACAGACCCTGCCAAAATAGAAGCAATAAAAAATTGGCCGGTTCCGAAAACTATAAAACAGACCAGAGGTTTCTTGGGTGTTGTTGGCTGGTATCGTAGATTCATTGATAATTTTTCTGACATTACATTTCCGATTACCCAATTGCTAACTAAGAAAAAGAAATTTTCATGGACACAGGAAGCTCAAGTTGCCTTCGAAGAACTTAAGGAAAAATTAACCTCGGCCCCGATCTTGATCAATCCAGACTTTAACAAGAAATTCTACGTGCATTGTGATGCAAGCAACTACGGCATTGGCGCAATGTTGGTACAATTGGACGAAGAAGGAGCTGAGAAACCTATAGCGTTTATTTCGAAGAAGTTAACGACAGCTCAACGAAATTATAGCGTGACAGAACGCGAGTGCTTGGCTGCTTTGGAGGCAATAGAAAAATTCCGCTGTTATCTTGAACTACGAGAATTCGAAGTTATAACAGATCACGCCAGTTTAGTTTGGTTAATGCGACAATCGGATTTGAAAGGAAGACTTGCGAGATGGGCGATGAAACTGCAAGGGTACAAGTTTGAAGTAAGTCACCGAAGAGGTCAAGGTAATGTAGTACAAGACGCATTGTCCAGAATGTTTTCGGAAGATTTGTGTGCTTTGGAGGAACTCCGCCCCTTAGTCGATTTGAACTCACCTAGTTTCAATGACGACGAATATCAACAACTGAGAGAGAAAATTGAAAAAGAACAAGACAGATATCCGGATTTGAAAATAATGGATCAGTTTGTATATATACGCACGGAACATGATGATGGAACAGAGTTCAGCCAAATCAATATTTGGAAACTATGGATTCCACAAAGTTTATCAAAGGAAGTTATCAAAAGAGCGCATGAAGATAAAATATCTGCACATGGCGGGATGGCAAAAACTTTGGAGCTCATACGTCGTACATTCTATTGGCCCGGCATGGTGATACAAGTGCGCGATTATATCCGGAATTGCGAGACGTGCAAGTCAACGAAAGCTCCCAACCAAATCTTAAAGCCACCGATGGGTAAAGCTGTAGTATCAGAGAGACCTTTTCAAGGATTATATATTGATCTTTTGGGACCATATCCGAGAAGCAAACGTGGCCACATCGGACTTCTGATAGTGGTTGATCATTTATCTAAGTATCATTGGCTTCAACCCCTTAAAGTATTTAAGAGCAATGTGATTCAAGAGTATCTGCAAGATAATATATTCTTTCGATATGGAGTTTCCGAGATATTGGTTAGCGACAATGGTTCACAATTCAAGGCAAGCGAATTTAATGCATGGTTAACGACATTGGGCATAAAACATGTGTATACAGCAATTTATTCCCCACAGTCGAATGCCTCTGAGAGAGTGAACAGATCTATCATTGCAGCAATCCGCGCCTACCTCAAAGAGGACCAGCGCGAATGGGATCTACATATACCCGCTATAAGCTGTGCACTAAGGAATTCGTATCATCAGAGTATAGGATGCTCTCCTTTCCATGTTTTGTTTGGCTTTGACATGGCCACACATGGTTCCCAATACACTCTTCTCGAAAGGATAAATATGCTTAATGAACCGAATAACGTATTGCGAAAGGACGATCAGTTAGCATTACGCCGTAATTTACTCAAGAAAAAAATAGCAAAAACAGCGGAGTACAATGCAAAGGTATATAACCTGAGAACCAAGGAGGTTAATTTCAAGGTTGGAGAAGTCTTTAGACGTAATTTTGGTCAAAGCAACTTTCAAAAATGTGTTAATGCCAAATTGAACTTGCTATGGTTAAAGTCCCGAATAAGAGAGAGATTAGGAAACTGTTATTACGTGTTGGAAGACTTGAATGGCAAACTGTTAGGAACTTATCATGCTAAGGACATTAGGCAGTAACTGTCTTTTTTCAGGTTAATACTCCGAAGCAAGCTCTAGTATTATCCTGTGGTTGTAGTGCCCAGTTTCTGCCGTTAGTTTTATTTTTAAAAATTAAGGCGTTAATTTGAATTTCAGTAAGGGTTGGGTAAGTGCGTCGATAGTAATGATCAGCTGAGCTTAGAAGTTCGATAGTTCTACTAGTGCAACCCTAGCGAATAGGTATCATGCGCGATCGCATGCATTGGTCACACTCTTTTCTGACGAGCTTCCGCCCTGGCTAGACGCCTTAACCACGCCGCTCCTCAAGAAAAAATATATAAATTTAAATCTGAAATTTTCTCGGCCATCACGCCTAATGATTAACTTCATACTAATTTGGAGCAGAAAGGACAACTATTATTATAGAGTTTTGTGAATCTTATTATCGTAAGTTATAATTTTTGTGGATATTTGAATCATTGTAAATTTCTAACAAGTTCGTTTGAAAATTAGCCATAATTGATTTGTATTTTGGAAACCTGGAAAAAGGAATCACAGTTGGAATTCTGTAAATTTGCAAAAGATATTTTTCTGTTGAGACACCGCTCAAAAGCTGCACACCGTGAAGGGCACAGAGACTTTTTGAGGAAGTTAATTAACTTGGAATAGCCGCCCGAATCGGATACGGGCAGAGAAAGTTTTTTCGTTGCGGATTGAGAGTCCCGTGGACCGAATTTGTTGCATAGGAATGCCAGTCGCTTGATTTAACCTAATATTTTATTCCTAAGCATCATCCAGCGGACGACGAAGGCCTACGACGGACCGGACGGATGGGTAAGTCCTAAGTTCTAAACCATAAATCATGATCGATCTGGTATTTTCCTGTTTTTTTTATGCAAAAAGAAAGAGAGTTCATTGTCAATTAATCTGCAAATAAGAAAAACCATCTCAAGTACAGTAAAGTTAAAAAAGTATTGGAAGTATTGAAAAGAAAAGGAAATTGTCAATCCTTGTGTTAAACTTAAATCGCTATCGATAATCGCCTTTGACTGTGTGAGCAGAGTCGCCATTTATATTTGAAATCATAATTTAAATTGAAGATTTACAAATTTCAATTGACATTTTTATTTTTGAAGATCTATAATTTTATATATATCCACCTTACAATTAAGATTCAACAAAACAAAACATATTATTCCCAATTTGGCTTTTGGATGCCTGAAATGATCCAAATATTTAATTTGAGTATCGTTTATTATAATAATCATCATTTTAGTTTAGTTTACTCGGATTATGTTTCCGACTTATCGAAGTATTTTATTATTCCGTAACCCTCGTGAATAAATATCGTTTATAATGTTTGAGTAGAGAGTGTGTCATCTTCCTTGTGGCGAAATGTGAGCGGTGAGCTGATTATATTGGGATTTTCCCGAATCTTGCGATGGGAAAGTCATTGGTTGGGTGGGTTAAGACGCGAAGCTACAATAACATCTTAGTAGCTTCCCTATTCGTGCGATACTAACATCCCTTTTTTTTCATCTCTTAGTTCATTTTTTTCAATTGAGTAATTGTGTAATATTAGTGCAACAGGGACTTTGTTTTATTTTATGTAATACGAATGTGTTGAGAACATGTTGGTCCAAAGAACCCCCCCAAAGACTGTTTGCTAGCCGACAGCCAGAAGTCCCAACCGGATCCAAACTTCTCAATACATTAAGCCCGTATGTGTTGGCTTCGGCCTGATTTGTGGTGCTCTTGCCCATCGTAACATCTGATGTACAGGGACTGCAAGAGAGAGGCCACCTATTTAGGACGAACCCGACCTCCTCTTTGATCAAGAAAAATTTTTTTTTGACTAAGAGGGGATGTACATGATATGGAATTATTTCTGGTTGTGTACATTACACCGGTTAGTCTTATTCATTTCTACCAACTTACCAAATTTGTTTAAGATCGGATCAGAAACACACAAAATATACATCATTTTACTATGCGGTGTAAATGACGGATTTGGCCGTCGTGTGATAGTAAGAGAAAGCTTGATAGCATACGCTAGGAGGCATGTGTAAAAAACATGTGTGAAAATCTCCCAAGTGAGCTACCTAAAAAACTTTTGTTTTTTTCGTAGGTGACCGTCAAGTGCTTATCAATTGCTGAACGAATGTTGTTCCCGTTTTCTTTTATTTTATTTAATTTTTATGTATTTATGTAGCCAATGAGTATGCAAAGTTCGACTTCCAACCACTATAATTTTCAGCGGATATTATTTATTTTTATATTATGCACTGATGGGGACTTGAACCCCGGACACAATATATTAAAACTTGATTTTTATTTTTTAACCAACACTTCACATCCATTAGGCAAATATATAAAAAATTTTTCATTACTTTTTGAATTTCTTACCTATGCCATTCACCGACAGAGGTTTGAGCCCTAGTTACACAAAAAAAAAAAAAAAACTATCAAAGAAGCTAACCTCGGCTATGCCGAAGTTTTTATACTCTTGCAATAATCTTTTTACTCTTTCAAATTTCTTTCCCTGCAGCTCAATTCATCAATACACAAACAAAACATTATTACACTTTTTACTAAAATTTTTTCTTCCTTTTACATCTTTCCCTAAGCAACGCACGCATACACATACAGTTCATGTAGCGTTGCGTCTGTGTATGTGTATGCATGTACTCTTTTGTTTTGATGTTGACGTAGTAGGCAGCAAGAAGCGCTGCCGGCAGCGATTGAACCTATTTATATTGACTGTAACTTGTGCTCTATTTATCCGATCCGGTTGAAATTTGGAATCTGAGTTTTCATATCCAATACTATCATCGTAGTAAATTTCATGGGGATAGTAGTCCGATCCTCTCATTTTCGTCGCGTCTGTTGCAGTCTCGCTCTTGCATGGCGTCGATTATTGTTGCTTTATTTATTTGATCTGATCACTTTGGATATTGCTTACGAACTGACTCTCTGCTCGCACACAGAGTAGTTAGAGAGTTAGATATTCAACAATGTTTCTTATGGCTTGGACACTGGGCCTACTACAAATCAGAACAAAATGAAATATTAATAATTTCGCATATATGTACATACACAAATATCTAAAACATCGCTATTCAAAATTATATCCTATCCAGATGAAAATAATAACACTTTAACAGAAAACATTCAAGAAACTTACTATATTCGAAATAATAAAATTTATGAAAAATCAACCAAAAAACAAGAAATAAATGGGCATTATTACACAAAAACCAGCAGAATGAAAATACATAAAGTTGTTCAAAACCAATTCCATTAGTTATGTAGAACCCAATATTATCGTAACTTGGAACTTGCCCAAGACAAATTTAAATCAAAATTGTAACCAGAATAAAATATTCATAGAAGGAAACAATATCATAAAAATATACGACTGTGCTATGCAGTTAAATGAAATATCAATAGTAAATACATTACAAGATTATACCCAAAATATTTATGTAACCAATAATGTAACAAAACTAGAACCAATCTCTTATATCCAAGCTAAACAAATCATTTCCGAAAAAACTGCCTAACAAAATATTTAACGTCATAACTACCACAACATTTATAATTACACTAATAAGTTTAACCCTATATCTTATCTAAAAATTTAAGTCAATATCAAAAAAAAGAATTATTACACAAATTAAGAATGAAACTTTTGTACAATCAAGTGACTCAGCTTTTGACAACCCCGTTATACATGAAGCAAGCACTACCAACTCTATATCCTGAAATTCCCGCCTGAGCACAGGCTATTTTGTACGAGTTGGGGGGAGTTATATATCCGCCACTCCATCCACTCACACCACTTAATTTCTCACTCCATTCACCCACATAATCTAGAAAACAGCGGATGTTTACTGCAACCGAGACTAAACAAAAGTCCTATTAACAAATGTCCCCAAAAAATCTTACAAGCGTGAGAACGCGTAGTAGGCAAAAATCAATAAGCCAATTGAAATCCAGAGCGCTTGTCACCAGATCAAAAGCTCCCAATACTAATATCAAAAGCTTTTTAACCGAACTTTAATCATATCTGTATGAATAATCATAAGTTAGTTCTTAAGACGCTTTGTTTCAATAAAGATCGTTTGAGTCTGACCAATCCATATTTTTTTAAATTAATAAAATAATTGAATTTATAACTATATATATTTTAGAGTGTCCCAAAAAAATTAAAACTATTTTTTTTTAACGCATAGCGACTAAAAACATCTGAAAATAAAGTTTTGTCTAGTTAGAATAACGGCAAACCATGCTGAGTTGATCGCAAACATGTCAGTACTTGTATAGTACGGAACAAGCATTCTGTCGCTTTGATTACGTGTAATTGCTTGTTTGTTTTACTAGTCACTGCGTTGTGTTCGTGTCAATATGTCAATGGACAAGTTACGAAGTTCCAAAACGGAAATATTTTTAGTAGGGAATGTAAAACATCAAATCACCGGATCCAAACTTCATTCTAACGGGCAAGTACTGGCAGTTTTGTTCTATAATATTTGTAAAGTGAAATGTCAGTGAAAGTGCAAATCTCACAATTCGTGAGTGTATTATTTATTGGAAAAAGGCACTTATACCAAACTGTGTTAGAAAACTAAGAAGTGTAAGTATAAACAGCGTCTACAGGAATTAAAATAAATGAAGATAAAATCTTCTTGCAGCGCTAAAGACAACCAGGTCGACCCGGTCAATTAGCCGGAGTGGACAGAATCATCGAGGAGGAAAAACGACATATTTTTCAACCTTAGATCATTCAACATTGTCGATCGATTGTTCCTATGGGGGCAATAAGATGTGGTCGAAGTTATTAAGAAAAGTTACTGTTCGTGACTTTGCCGTTTGTATTGGAGCTATATGATATACTGATCCGATCCGGCAGAATCCAAAATATATAACCCCTGCAGTATATACAAACCTACATTCAAAATTTCAGCTCTATAGCTCTTACGGTGTAGGAGGACATGGCTAAATGAACTCGTCTCGACGTGCTGATCAAAATTATATAGTCTTATATCCAACTCCAATATCCAATAATATATAAATTTTTCGCCCCCTAGTGTTTTTATAAAAACTTGGACACTTGCAATGACAATTATCCCCCCTCAACATCAAAGCGTGTGAACGATAACTCATAATTAACATAAACAATTAAACACTTGCAATAATAATTGTCTCCCTAACAACCAAAAGCGTGAGAACGCTAATTCAGCATTTAAGTTCGGGCCAATCAAATCACATCAATATCAATCACGCCACTAAGGGGCTCACAAATTTAGCATATAAATATAACCATAAGACATTTTTGTAACTCAGTTTTAAGTTTTCATTCAAATAATAAAGTACGCTGCTTTTGACTCACTATACCTTTTTTTCCTCTTTGGGAAAACCAGGTATTTAATTGTCGCAGTCGATAGGATCGGTAAAAGTGAACTAGTTATTCTATCGGTGTTACACATAGAATTATTATCCTTGTGTTACATAGAATTAGAAAATTATCAAGAACTTACGGTTAGTGCTCAAAAGTGTAAAACACTGAAAAAATATTTTCGCCAACTGTGAGCGAAAATATCATCAACTGTGTGTTACAACCATAAAATCAAATTGAGGAACAAAAACGCCAACTTGTGAGCGAACAAAAAAACCGAAAACCCAAAACAAAACATCACTAAAACCCAGAAAAAAAAAATCAAAAGATCACTAAAACCCAGAAAATCAAAAAAAAAAAAAAAACACCACTAAAACAAAAAAAAGAAGAAACAAAATGGCTGTAGAGCTCACCGAAGCCCACCTCAATCAAGCACTGTCTTCGTTAAGACAGGTGGCAAACTATGATGAAGCACCAGATAATCTGACATCATTCTTAAGGAGGATAGATTTCATTATGCATTTATATCCAACCCATGATATAAGGCAATTTAACATATTGTTCAGTGCAATCGAGATGCAGCTCACTGGAGAGGCACAACGGCTCTCACAAATTGGAAAAGCCAACACCTGGCCGGAACTAAGGTCACTCCTCATCAATGAATTGAAGACGCAGACCCAATGTAAGGAACTTATTCGACGCCTCCGAAAATTTTCATTAGAATGCCTCGGATCAATCGGAAGAAGAGATAGGGACAAGTCCTTCATCAGAATAATGATGAACAATAAACCTTTGAGATGTGTAGTCGACTCAGGCTATTCAATAAATATAATGTCCGAAAACTTTTTTAATTTCAAAACCTATTTAGGAGATTCCAAAATTCACAAGATTGAAGGAGCAGAAGAATTAAAAGAAATCATTTTCCTTGCACGCAGCAAACTTTGTGCAACAGAACAAAAATTCTATATTCATAAATTTTCAAATAAATACGACATGATGATAAGCAGAACTTTCCTAAAAGACTGCAAAGCCCAAATAAATTATGAAGAGGAATACGCAAAACTAGGAAACTATACATTTTATTTTATAAATGTTGAAGAAATAGAAAAAGAACAAAACATTTAATGTTTGGACCCACCCACAGAGAAGGACCCAGAAACAGATTTTGCGATTGAAAATGAAATGATAGAAATCAATGAGTATAGACTCGACCATTTAAACAACAAAGAAACTTAAAAACTTAAAAAAGTCTTGTACGAATTCAGTGACATTCAGTACAGCGAATGTGAAAAATTGACTTTCACAAGTACAATAATGCACTTTATTCATACAAAATATGAGGACCCAATTTATACAGAAATCAACAAACAAATGAATGAAATGATTGAACAGGATATCATTCGAAAATCGAACTCCCCCTACTGTTCACCCATTTGGATGGTTCCAAAAAAAGGAGATGCATCTAACAAACAAAAATCCAGATTAGTCATTGACTATCGAAATTTAAATGAAGTCACAATAGATGACAAATTCACAATTCCAGTCCTGGATGAAATTCTCGACAAACCACCATTGAGTTAGCTAAGAGATTTCATCAAATTCAAATGGATCCTGAATCTATTGCAAAAAAACAGCTTTCTCAACTGAGCATGTCCTCTACGAATACACACGAATGCCATTTGGTCTTAAAAATGCCTCGGCAACATTTCAAAGATGCATGAAAAATCTTTTCGAAGACCTTATTTATAAGGATTGCCTTGTTTATCTGAAGGACATTATTGTGTACTGGATTGGAGGAACACATCCTATCACTCAGAAAGGTATTTAACAAACTAAGAGAAGCTAATCTGAAACTCCAACTCGACAAATGCCAATTTATGAAAAATGAAACAGCATTCCGTGGTCATATAATAACAACAGAAGGTATAAAACCTAACCCAGATAAAGTCAAAGCGATTCAAAAATTTCCGATTCCTAAAACTCCAAAAGAAATTAAATCATTCTTAGTATTATGCGGATTCTTCCGAATATTTATACCCAACTTTGCACATATTGAAAAACCTTTAACTCTAGGATTAAAATAAATATTAACGAGCCACATTACACTTCAACCTTTCAAAAATTAAAATATTTTAATTTTTATTAAGAAGATATTGCTTATGAATGATCCCATACTTGCATATCCCGATTTCAAAAAAACATTTTTTATATCCACAGATGCTAGAAATATAGCTTTACGTGCGTTCCTTTCAAAGGTCCATAGTGGAACACTTAACAAACACGAACTTAATTATTTAGCCATAGAAAAGGAATTACTATCTATTATATGGGCAACCAAATATTTTATTCCATACCTTTTCGGTAGAAAGTTCGAGATTCTAAGCGACCATAAGCCTTTAGTATGGCTTAATAATATTGTAGGAATTTATTTTATTCACTATATTTATTTTGTAGTATTTTAATTTATTTTAATGTAAAACTATTTATTCGATTATTTTAATTAGATTTAGTTGGAAATTAGTCGTCTTTACAGCTTCGCGTCGTTTCGTCTTTCGTCTTTTTTGCAACCGCTCTCGCTCGTCTCTTCGGTTCGACTGCCCGTCTTTTGCTCAATTCGCCTCGCTCAACAGAGTTGCCAGACCCAATCCCACAACTCGGCCATCCTAGTACGCATTCGCCTCGAATGCATCCTGGTCGTCTATGTCACAGGGAACCCACGGCTTCATATAGGCAGCGCAAGTCGTAGTTCGCCTAGGACCATCGTTGAACAATGTATCTTTGACCACGTCGTATGTATCTCTGGCCTTTACCATGGTAATGCGGTACGGACCTAAATATTTGGGCTTCAGCTTCAAACCTCCTCCAAGTTGGGTTCTTTTAATAGCTACCAGATCACCGACTTTGTATATGGAAGCAGGTCTGCGACGTAAGTTGTAGGTCTTCTTATTTTCTTCTTGCATACGAAGGATCTGCTGCTTCGCTATATTTCGTAGATCATCTCTGTTGTCGTTAAAAATCTGAATCATCTCATCGTGAATTATTTCTTTCAGCTTAAGGTCGTCTTTCGTGTGCATCTTTGTACCAATCAGTAGTTCGAACGGCGTTGAATGTGTGCTTCTGCTGTACGTTGAGTTAATCGTTTGTTGCACTTTGCCGACAAACTTATACCATTTGCTAGGGTCTTCTATCGAAATCTTAGACAACACGGATATAATAACAGCGTTAAGGCGTTCGACTTGTCCGTTCGCTTGTGGAAGACCAGTCGTAACTGCGTGAAGTTCGATATTTTCTGCCTTGCAATACTCTTTAAACTCTTCAGAAGTAAACGCAGAACCTCTGTCAGAAATAATTTGAACTGGATTTCCAAAAATTAAACTTTGTTGTTGTAGTTTTGTGATAACTTCCTTCGTAGATGTCGTTTTCGTCGGGTACAACCAGCAAAATTTTGTAAAGCCATCGATAACTGCAAGAATGTGCTTATACTGCTTGTGAGTTGACTCTAAGGGTCCAAGAAAATCGATGTGGAACGTCTGAAAGGGCAGTTCTTCTTTCGGCAGTGGATGCAGTTCTCCTTCTTTTTTACCAAGCTTTCGATTAAGTGTTATACATGGAATGCAGCATCTTATTTGGTGTTGTATTTTCTCATCTAATTTTGGGATATAATACTCCTTTGCAATTATTTCCTTCGTCTTTTTCACAGAAAAGTGACCTCTTTCGTGAGCATGTTTAATAATTTCCCGTTGCAGAGTAGAGGGAACTACAATTAGTTCTTCATCATCAACCAACTTATAAAGTATGCCAGCTTTCATAAAATAGTTGTTATGAGAAGTTTTCTGAGCAAGGATATCGATTATAGCCTTCAATTGGGATTATAATGTCGTCGACGTATGGAATAGCCGTACCAGCACGGGTTAAATCACGAAAAATGGCATTAACGTGTCTCTGAAATACCCCAGGGGAGTTCGTCAATCCAAAAGGAACTTTTAAGAACTGATACTGTCCGTTGTGTGTAACGAATGAGGTGAATCTTCGACTCTCTTTTTCAACATCTACATGGAAAAATCCATTCTTTAAATCGATTGTGCTGAAAACCGTTGCTCCTTGTAGCCGATCCAATTGATCTTCAATCAGAGGTAATGGAAAATGGTCTTTTACTATTACCTTGTTTATTCTTCTATAATCAATGCACAGACGTGGAGTGCCATCGCGTTTTTTTACTAATACGACCGGACTGCTGAATTCAGACTCGGATTGTTCTATTATTTCGTCTTTCAGCCACTGATCGACTTGGTCATCGATTATGCACCGTTCAGCAAAAGCGAATCTGCGTGGTCTCGAATAAATTGGACTATCGTCTTTTAAAACAATACGCATTTCAACATTTGTCGATTTTAACTTTTCCGGCTTATAGTTTTTGATAAGTTCGTTCACTTCGCACTTTGTACTTTTCGATGCATTTGAGTCAATGTCAATTTCGTCGTTTTCGACCTTTATTCTCATTACCGAACTTAATTCCGTTTCATCATTATATTTCCCGATTTGTACGCCATCACGATTGATTTTTATTTCGGCTTGCTTACAAAAGTCTTCTCCTAAAATCACTTCAACATCTAGGAATTCAGATGATACCACTAAAAAAACCAAATCAAACTGTTCTTGGCTTACGGAAAGCCTTCCCGTAAACGAACCGATAGGTACCACTCTCTTTTTATCTCCGAAACCGTATAGAACTTTATCAACTCTAGCCAGCTTAGGTTTTTTCAAACGATTATAAATTGTTTCGGTTACGATATTATATTTGCTACCAGTATCAAGCAAGGCTATACACTTTTCATTGTTGATTGACACTTCTTTACACATAAACATATGATCAGCTGATATTTTATTAGTATTACGAACGTCTGTGCTATTTTCAGGCTTTTTATTTGGACAGTCTTTTGCTACGTGACCAAAATTATTGCAACCAAAACACTTTCTTCCTTTACTCTTATTGTCACAATTCTCAGATATATGTCCTTTTTGCCCACAGTTATAGCATTTTATACCACTTTCTTTATTTTCGTATTTCATTACACTTTCTTTTTTTGATTTGAACGTTCTTAGACTCACTCTTTTGATTACTCGACTTTTCCCGCATTTTTTCATAACATTTTATTTTCTCTTTAAACTCTTTTAGGTTATTAGCATTGTACAATATTGCTTTGTTCATACTCAAGTCATTAATTCCGTCAATTACATACTGCATAAGAGCACTGTTCTCTATATTACCCCGTGATGCCATCTCTTTCATTTTCAACAAATATTCTTGAACACTTTCACCTTTCTTTATTTTCCGTTCTGACAACTGCTTATGTAACTCCGCGCTATTTATTACTGTTTTCAACTCATTTAAAAGTGATTTTTTCAATGTCGACCAGTTTTTAATTCCGCGTTCACTCAGAATAAACATTTTAGCAAGTCCTTTAATAGCTCTTTTAGCAAAAACAAATTTTTGTAAACTATCCCATTGCATCAAGTCAGCCATGTCTTCGAAATCCTCAATCCATACTTCAACTGATAAAGTTTCATCGCCATGGAAAGGTCGTAAAGAGTCCTCAACGTCCCGAAAACTCAAAGCTAACCTCGGTGGTGGCATGTTGACATTCACTGCATTTTGCGTATCAATATTGTTGGCCACGACTGTAGAGTTTGCCCGATTCGTTTTGTTTCGCATATTTTCGTTTGTTGCAGCTGTTCTAAAATTCGTTTCGTCGCTCACCACTGACAACATTTCGTCTTCGTCTTGCATATTGCCTACATCGCCATCTCTTTCGCACTCATCGTCGTCATCTTCGTTTTGATCATTCTCTGTGTCAAGGTCAGCTAGCAAATTTCCAACTTGCAAATTGCGAAATAAATGGGAAGTTAGATTCGATTTATCATACGATAAACCCAAAACGTTACAAATAATCACTAGATCGTTATTTGTTAAGTTCTTTTCCACATAAGACACTTTACTTTTATATAAATCGCTGTGGCAATCAAAATCAAACCCTTCAAACTTTCTCAATCTTTGGCGATTTGCACGATCGCCTTCTTCTTCGTAAATAAACTTGTGAAACAATGTAATATTAGATTTCTTTTCAGTTTTCAGTGCCTCTTGCACATTCCCAAAGTCTTCAAGTTTGCTCATAGTTCTTTCTCTTTCGCACACACACTAATATATATGTATATATACGTCGTTTGCCACGTCACCACAGTTATCGTCGTATTCAAACACTTTCTCGTCGTTCGTTGCAAATTTTTTACCGTTTATTTGCCGCTTTTTCGTCGTAAGCCGCCACTTTTTCGTCGTTTGATGCTAATTCTTATTCGTTTTGCGCTGTTTTTTTTTTTTTTCTCGTCGTTTGATTCCACTGTTGCGTCGTTTTGTGTAAGTTTGTCTCTTTCTCACTCACTACTTTTTATTTCTTTATACATAAGTTGAGCCATGCCTTTCTTTGTAGGTTGAGTCATGCCTATTTTGTAGGTTGAGCCCCCATATTTGTAGGAATTTATTTTATTCACTATATTTATTTTGTAGTATTTTAGTTTATTTTAATGTAAAACTATTTATTCGATTATTTTAATTAGATTTAGTTGGAAATTAGTCGTCTTTACAGCTTCGCGTCGTTTCGTCTTTCGTCTTTTTTGCATAGTACAGCAGCTACAATACATAGTGCTCATGAGGATAATGAAAATAGTGGAAATAAACAATAGTAGACCAATAGTAAAAAACACATTAATTATTTTAACAGGGAAAAAGAATTCATTAGAGGTTGAGGCTTTTATTGAAATAATACAATCAAATGCAAGAAGAAAAACCTTGAAATCTAGCATTAAGTTAGAGGACCTTCAAACGTTTGCACAATTTAAAGAAATAATCCTAAAACAACATAAAGAACTATTACTGTAGTGTCTTGATCAAGACATAAAATTAAAGTCTTTCTTTCTTGCCTACTTCACGTGTAATGCCTTTTATTATATCCTCTGGGTATTATAAAATTGATCAGATGTTTGTAACGCACAGAAGGAGACGTTTCCGACCCCATAAAGTATATATATTCTTGATCAGCATGAAAAGCTGAGTTGAAATAGCCGTCTTACTCAGCCGTCTTAAGAGCTATCGGGCTGAAATTTTTTTCGGGGGTTTTTATAAATAAAGTATGAAAACCATAAGGATCGGACCACTATATCATATACAGCGAGCAAAAAAAGTTTATGTAAACTGCTTAAATTTATATTATTTCTATTTCTTTCAATAATGGGGAAATTATTAAATTATGATTAGTTTATATTTAGACTCTAAATTTTAGAGCACTTATTTATTGACGAAGGGAGTGAAAAGGAACTGTCTTCCTTTTTTATTTTCTTTTTATGCACCAAAAACCAAAACAAATGACGAAAAGCATGCCAAAAAAGTTTAAGTATGTTTCGTCTGTCCCGTTTACAGTTAGGGTGTAGCTCGGAATTTGCAACGGTAATCTTCATTTTTCCTTTACTTTACTTCAAATTCATCAAATATTTTGCAATGGAATTTCATTTGTGTCAGTTTTGTGTGCGTAAATGGGTCATAATGGGTCGTGGCAAGCAAATACCATTAGAAACGCGACAAATAATTATAAAGCTATACTTAGAGGGTAAAGGTGTATCCGAAATTGGCAGAGTGATTGGCCGACCACCCACTAGTGTTCAATCAATAATAAAATCGTATGGACAAACAGCTAGCCTTGAGGTTCAGTCCAGATCAGGCCGACCTTCAAAATTGAGTGCCAGAGATAAGCGACAAATTCTCAGTAAAGTGAAGAGTGATCCAAAAACGTAGGCACCCAAAATACAGGAGGACCTATTTCTCACCTCTGGAGTTAGCGTTCATCCGCAAACTGTGCGAAATGTGCTCCACAAGGAAGGGTACAATGCACGAACTCCTCGTAGGAAGCCGTTGATTTCGGAGGTCAACAAGAAGAAACGTCTAGAATTCGCTCAAAAATATATAAACGAGCCAGATTCTTTTTGGAGTGATGAATCCAAATTTAACATTTTTGGGTCGGATGGAGCTGAAAAAGTGTGGCGAAAAGCCAATACTGCTTTACAACTGAAAAATTTAACTCCAACTGTAAAGCATGGAGGCGGAAATGTCATGGTTTGGGGATGTATCGCCGCGAGTGGTGTTGGAAAATTAGTATTTATATATACTAAAATGGACAAGCATCATTATCTAGGAATTTTGAAGGCAAAACTCAAGGAGAGCGCGACTCAGTGAGGGTCCATATTATTTCCAGCAAGATAATGACCCCAAACACACGTCATATCTTGTGAAGGAATGGTTGCTTTACAACACCAAGCAATTGCACACTCCCCCCACAATCACCAGAACTCAATCCTATTGAGCATATTTGGAATTTGTTGGATAAGAGGATCCGGAAACACCAAATTTCGTCGAAAGCTACCCTTACTTCGGTTTTGCGTTCCGAGTGGGAGAAAATTGTCGAAAATGACACTAAACCGACGTTTGCTAGCAGTAAATCATTAAATTATTATTACCAAGGACTGCAAGGGTATACAAACTTCGGCATAGCCGATGTTAGCTTCTTTGATTTTTTTCTACCTGTTTTCATTTGATTAACTTTCATAACAATAACCCCCCGTTTCCACATTTTACATTTGTTTCATTCCAATGTTGTTAAATAGATGATATACAAATATAATATATTAATTATAAAATAGAATATACATAACACGCCCCTACTTAAAGTTGATCATAAGTACAAAAGAGGGAAACTTGTTGACATTTTACTCTATTCTTTAACTACTTTTTCATCTTTACGTGGTCTCAAACATCTCCCAGTTTCTGTAGGTATGGGCCTTCAACTCACCAGTTGAAGTATTGCTTTCCACATTAGTTTCACACATGTCATTCTTGTATTGTTCAATCGAGACGGAATTTTGTTTTCTAATTTGATCCAGATGTCTTTTTAATTCTCGATTATTATGAGTTAAGATGCAACAATATGAGCGGGGCCCTAATCTGCTTCTTATCGTGGCTTGAGTCCAACTTGGTTTGTTGGGATTTCTAAAATCTCTTACCATGACCTTATCTCCCATCGAAAATTGAGTATTCCTCTTGCCTCTGTAGTTTTGAACACTTTTCTGCTGACTTCTTGAAATCACACTACCTATTGCCGGTGGTTTTAATAAACTATATTTTTTTTTTAAAGTTCTTCTTAACAACAACCTTGCTGGAGATTCTCCAGTTGTAAGAATCTGTTTAAAATTGTCCTAAGATCATACGAGTCATCGACCTTTAAATTTGCATTTATCGATTTCTTCACCGATTTTACAAAATTTTCTGCTTGACCATTCATAGATGGTTGGCCAGGAGCTGTCAAGACATGTTTGATGCCATTATTTTTTATGAACACTTTGAATTCTTCGGACGTAAATTGTCTTCCATTATCACTTACAAGAACATCAAATAATCCAAATCTTGCATTTGCAAGATTTAGTTCTCTTAATTTCTCTATGGTGAACGACGATGTGATGGTTTTAGTCAAAAATACTTCCACCCATTTTGAGAATGAATCAACAACAACAAGTAAATACTGGTTATTAATAGGACCTGCGTAGTCTACATGAATTCTACTCCCATGGTTCCCATGGAATCAGCGAACGTTTTTCTGGGCTGGCTTGTAATTGTTGACATGGTATACAATGTTTAATCATATTCTCGATCTGACAATCTAATCCAGATCACCAAATGTATGATCTTGAAAACATCTTTGTCTTGACTGTTCCTAGATGAGATGAATGAAATTCATTTAATACTTTCTTTCTTAATTTATAGGGAACTATTACTCTGTAGCCCCATAAAATACAATCATATGCAACTGTCATTTCATGAGCTCTTGTTTTAAACGCTGTGAAATCATCATCTTTTAATTTTGAAACTGTACAGCTTTTAATACTATCGCAAAGCTTTGATAAAATCGGATCACGTCTAGTTTCCCTAGCTATGTCTTTGAAACCAATTCTAAATGCATTTTCAGATTGAATAAGATTAATGTACGTACTTTCTTCTCGCAATTTAACTGAGGGATGTTGTGGCATTCTCGACAAACCATCTGCTATATTCAAGTTGCCTTTAATATATTCAAGATTATACTGAAAGCCAGATAATATCACTGCCCAGCGTTGAATTCACGCTGATGCCATCATATGCAATCCTTTATATTCCCCAAAAATTCTTAATAGTGGTTTATGATCCGTGCGTAGTGTGAAATCCTTTTCAAGCTAGTGTTGTCTTAACTTTGTGACACTATAAACAATTGCCAAAGATTCTTTTTCCAAGGTACTAAACTTAATTATTCTCACTTTTATTCAACGATCTTGATATGAATGGTATAGGTCGTATCGAATTATCTTCAAATTTGTGTGCTAGTAGCATCAGTAGTCAATATGACTGGTAAACTGGTAAAATGAACTAAGACCTGGTCAGAAGTTATATCTCTTTTTATCAATTCAAAGGCACTTTGGCATTTATTTGACCATTTGAATATCTTTACGTAGCAATGCATATAATGGACTCATTTTCTCACCATAATTCTTTATAAATTTCGAATAATAGTTTACCATACCTATAAACGCTCGGAGTTCTGAAACAGTTTGAGGTATTGGTGCTGACGTCACACTTACAATATGCTCATCATTTTTGGTCAAACCAGCTTTATCGATCGTAAGCCTCAAATAACTAATTTTTGTCTTGAAGAATTCGCATTTGTTTGCATTTAACCTTAATCCAGCTGCTCTTAGCTTAGTTAGTGTTGCCTTTAAATTTGCAACATGTTCCTGTAAGTTTTTACCAGTAACCGTTATGTCATCCTGGTAGACTACTACACCAGTGAGACCTTGAAATAAGCTTTCCATCATTTTCTGAAAAATCGCTGCCGCTGTCTTTACACCAAAAGGTAATCGTTTAACTTTTAATAAACCTATATGCGTGCTCCATGTGCGCAACTTCTGAGACTCTTCATCTAGTAACAGCTAATTGTACGCATTGGACAAATCCATTTTGGAGTACAATTCACGTCCTTGAAGTGCAGCAGATATCTCTTCTATCCTAGGCAATGGGTATTTTACATCCACTAAATGTGTCTTGGCTTAAAAAATTGTGGTCTAACATTATTCATTATTTTCAATTGAAATTTGCTGAGGTTATACTTTCCAATCTCAGTTTTGAAGACTTCTGAATATTCAGTCTGAATTTCTTTTATGATTGACGAATGTTGTTGCTCAGTAATGCTATTAACCTGTGTAAGTTCAAAATTAAGTTTTCTCAAAAAATTTCTACCTAGCAACGGTGGATTATTAGAGTCTGTAACTACAATAACTAAATCCTTCTTAGTACCACGATACGATTTTGAAGCATCGTACTCACCAAGAATTTTAAGTGCATCCCCATTGTAACAGACAAATGGATCATGACATTTCCGTAGCATTTTCTTTTGTGGTAGATTACAATACATTGAAGCAGGAATTAATGAGCATTGTGCACCGGTGTCACAAGCAATCCTCATCTGGTGGTCATCAATCTAACAATTGCAACCAAGAATCGAAAAAACGGTTAATTTGTTTAATGAAAAATATTATTTTCGCGATTTTCAAAAACTAATTCAAAACATTATTAATGAATGCTCAGTATGCAATATAATAAATAGAAAATAATAGAAAATAGAAATACAAAACTAACTTTTGAAATAACACCAGAAGCTAATATCAGAGAAAAAATACGTCATGGACTTTTACATGATCGACAATTTACAAAGTATTCACTGAAATGGGCAAACCAACAGAAATAAAATCAGACAAAGATTCAGCATTTCTGTGTATATAACCAATATAACCAGGCTAGAATAGGTTCTAGGAAATAGAAACAAAAGAGATAATTAACGAACACACCAAAAATTGTAAAAGAGTGAGAACGCTAATTCAGCATTTAAATTCGGGTCAATCAAATCGCATCAATATCAATCACGCCACTAAGGGCTCACAAATTTAGCATATAAATATAACCATAAGACATTTTTGTAACTCAGTTTTAAGTTTTCATTCAAATAATAAAGTACGCTGCTTTAAACTCACTATATCTTTTTTTTCCTCTTTGGAAAACCCAGATACTTTATTATATGTACTTTGTATGGTCGGAGATGCTTCCTTCTAAGGGTTGCACACTTCTGAACAAAATTAATTTTCCTCTTTGCAAGAGTACAAAGCTTTCATCCCTTTTGTGTTTTCTCTCTTTTAACTTCTTATGAATTTCTGAGCTTTGCATTGTATGATAAAATTCTAATATAAGCGCGGCTTTTATTTAAGTCTGTAGATAAAGTGTTAACAACTGGAACTGCTGCAGACTCTAATTGTTCATCTCATTCATTCCTAGGTTATAAACCGGTTCCGACTGATTTTGCTTTTTGCTCAAGTTCAAACACCGATATGCTGTTGTCTTGCTTCCGCTGCATCCCAGAATGTTACATAGCTTTCGCGGCGTTTTAATTTTACACCGGGCTGAGCCCCCAAATGTGGATTAATGTATAGTTTAATAATAATAAGTTTACATATAGTTTTGAATGTTTTTAAGATTGGTGTTACATTAATTCAGCCCACATGTATAGATTGTATCAACATATGTATATACATGTAAGAGATAGATTGTCTCGAAGTTGTGTAAAAAATCGATTTAAAACTATTACATGCATCATATATATTGACTCTTATTTACATGAACCCATTAAATAACCATTATAATAAACATTAAATTAATATAAACCATACATACATATGTAAGTATGAAAAACCACTTATTTAGGATGATTCAACAATACTTACAGCGGTGGATGCATTCAAAATTCCAACTCCAACCAAAAGTATTAGAAATAAAAAATGATCCAATTTTCATACCTTATCTTCTCCTGGCTATAAGTAGCTCTTAAGATAGCGGCGGGAAGTTGATTTGCCTAGACGGACGGACGGACAGACTCTGTGCGTTACAAATGTCCGACCAATTTTATAATATTCTCTGCAAGGGTATAAAAATAAATCCGCTAAGATTTCACAAAACATGAAACGGAAACTTAGTTTTTAAAGATCCACTCATGTCTTATTTCAAAGTATGACCGAAAGACAGACAACCTAAAGTTTTTTAAAAGGAAAATATGCACTGAACTCGTATAAGTAATATCTGCTAAACTCCTTAATCTGCAGCAAAGAAGTAATCGGCTAACCAATACACACACGAGGTGGAAAACTGGTAAAGGCCATTAAAGGTGCCTTTATCAGTGAAGGCATAAGCCAACCACTAGCCAATAAGTACAGCAATATGACAGCTATGAAAGTACTGACAGGAAATTGTTCCATTAATAAAACATAAAAAATCTACTTGGTTATAATCAGACACAAATAAAATATTAATAATTTCGCATATATCCTATTCAGATGAACATAAAAACACCGTGACAAAAAACACTCAAGAAACTTACTATATTCAAGACAATCAAATTTAAGCAAAACCAACCAAAAAACAAGAAATAAATTATAGGGAGTAAAACACTTTTGACTGACACTACATAACCAATGTAAGAGTAAGATATAACTTCAAACTAATTCGTAACAAAGAAAAGGCTAAACATATTGCACTGGAGAAAGAGTGAATAAGATATACTTAATACTAATACATATTGCTATGTTTCGGCCATTCTGACAGTAAGGATCACCCGATCCTAGTCTTATATTTCCAGTTTACTTGTTGCTTTGTTTACCCTTGCAAAAAGGGTATATTAATTTTGGTCAGAAGTGTGCAACGCATAGAACGAAGCATCTCCGACCATACAAAGTATATATATTCTTGATCAGCACGACGAGACGAGTTCAAATAGCCATGTCCGTCCGTCCGTCTGGATCAACGGAAACTCCTCCTAGACCGTAAGAGCTATAGAGCTGAAATTTTGCACGTAGGCTTGTATATACTGCAGGGGTTGTATATCTCGGATTCAGCCGCACACATTGATGGCTAATAGGTAAGGAAAGAGTTATCAAAAAAGTTGCAAGGGTATACAAACTTTGACGCGGTCAAAGTTAGCACCGGCCCTTTGGTTTTTTTTATATTTACATTAAATTTAATAGTTTCATCTGACCAATTGAACCGTGGCTTCATATTTGCTATAGATCAAATTCCAGTATAGGGAATCTTCGACTGCTTAAAACCGTCGACGTCACTTACAACGAATCCTTGAATCTGGGCACTAAACGACACGCAGCGGCCGTACCTATCTGGTCGTCTCACTCATTGAAAAATAAAGCAGAATCGTCGATCCAAAAAGCACTCGCAATCGTACTCTCGCCTCGATCACATCGCACACCCATAATAATAAATATTCGTATTCTTAACACAAAGAAACATTGTTAATAAAATAAGACTAAAATTAATCGAACAGAACGATAATAATAAATGACATCTTACAACTCGGCCGTCCAGACGAGGAATTAACCTCGATTCTAGTTGCTAACAAAAAGGGGTAAATAATAACATTAAATGGCTAGTATCGCCTTTGTTCGGATATCAGAAGTGCAATCTTGATCAGGGCCTGCCCATGGTTTTAATTTGGGGGCTTTTAGTACCCCGTCATACGCCAGTTGGGTGATCTGGGAGCCCTCCACATCCCGGATAACATACCGGTCTTTCGGAAGTTTTTTATGAACAACGTAAGGGCCACGATCCGCCTGATAAGTTTTGTTTGTACCTGCCGAAGTATACACATTCTTGATAACTACGACATCCCCCTCATCAAAGCTAACGGCAGGGAGGTGATGCTTCGCATAATACTAAGCATTATATTCTTGAGACTTGACAATATTTACGGGAGGCTATTATCCGGACGTCTACCTCTGAGGCTTCGACATCAGCCATCCTCTCACCCAATAGTTCGGTTAGTTCATCTTCTGCAACGTCTCGTTGTTCGACCCCGAATAAAGGCACGGAAGCGGCGAATTTCGTCGTGGAGTGGACGGTTGTTAATTGTGCAATGCAAATTCTATGTTCGGCAGTTGTTGGACCCAATCCGCGTGGTCCACGGCCGTCGTCAGTTTACTTAGCATAGGGCCCAAGACTCGGTTAACCCTCTCGACTTAGCCATTGGCCCCTAGCATTCTGCACATGAATTCTAATATTGGACTTCAGAAATTCAACAAATTCGGAAAACGTAAAGCAGGTACCATGATAAGCAGGTAAATCAGGTCGGTGATAATTCGGCGGGGTCTACTGTAATTCGCAAAATACTGAGATTTTAACATCTGACATATGTACTTCACGCGAATTAGTAGTGACAGCAGGTTCACAAATTGTGTAGCGTGACACGGTTGTTTTGAGCGGAAACGGAATAGTAAATACACTTTAGGCAGTTTTGAATAAAATTGTTCACGTGAGACTTCATACAAGGAAACCAGTAATACTTCTTAATTTGTGTACAACACTTCTCCGTGGCCATATGGCCAAGCTCTTCATGCACTATTCGTATGACAAGTTGGGGTACACCCGTCGGGTACAGACGGTACACTACTCCGTCTCTTAGTTCAAAATCTGCTATTTCGTTTTTCTCCAAATCATCTCGGAGTTTGACAATCTCAGGGTCACTGTTCTGCGTTAACTGCAGTTGGAAGTCAAGTTTTAAATCGTCAACGTATGCGGCAGTCTCTATTCTGCTAAGAGCATCGGCATGGGGCATACTAACCCTCGAGCAGTGTACAATCGTGTAGTTGTAATTTTCTAACACTATAGCCTAGCGAGCAGTTTTGGCGGAAGATCTACCGTTTCTCAGTGTTAACGGCAGGGAATTACAATCCGTAATGATTTTGAACGGGATGAACTTAAGGTACGTTTCAAAGCGTAGAGGATTGCTAACGTCTCTAGTTCATAACTATGTAATCTTGAATAGGTGGCGGAGGTTGTCTTAGAAAAGTAGAACACTAGGTTAAGTTTACCGTCGCTTTCTTTTTGGAGGAGCACTGCTGTAAAACCAGTTGAACTAGCGTCACAGTGTAACTCTCTTTCTGACTTCGGGTTGTATATGAATAACACGGGGGACTCGATCAGTTTCAACTTCAGGGTTCAGAAGGATTCGAGACACTCCTCGGAGAAGACGTAAGGGGTATCTTTTCTCAGCAGTTGGGACATCGGATTCGCAGTCTTGGCGATGCCAGATACAAATCGGCAGAAGTAGCGAAAATAAGCCTAAGCAGGACTCTAATTCCTTGCTATTCTTTGGGGTGGGCAAATCACGTATACTCATACTCAAACATATTCAAACTGGCCATCAGTGGTTACAAAGGCAGTATATTTGATTGAATCTGGATGCATTTTCGGATGGTGGAATCCCTTCTTCAAGTCTAAGACAGTGAAAAATGATTTACCACCCAGATATTCGACGCAATCATCCAACAGGGGAATCGAAAAATGATCCCGACCGCTAATTTTGTTCAACGAGCGGTAATCCAATTTGGCTTGTCAGTTCTCTTTTCATTTCACAATTCGCGGTCTTAACTAAATCTGGGGCAACCTGTACATATGCAGTGGAAATAATAGACTAAGTCTGCGGCTTGCTCTTCCCGTAAAGTGGGCTCTATATCAAACTCTGATTCACTGACAGCAGGGACCCCCATGGCATTTATAGCCATATAAGTGCATCATTCAGTGTTTCTGGTACAGCAAAAGTTTTTGGACAACCATTCCGATACAATCTCATTCTTATCATGCGGTAATCCCGCTATATCTTTCCTCAATATATCAAATAACTTCAGAACAGCAGTGAAAGATTTATGCAACCAGTCGGTTGCTTTGTTTGGCAAAACTTCAAGAGTATGTATTGTCTCAGTACTGAGGAAGTGAACGATACACCGGACTTGACCCAGTGACAGAAGTTGACTCTTTCCTAAACCACGGCAGTTGAATCTACTGGGGCTAAGACGGCAGTAGGGGGGACTTCAGATTGACGATTGGGACTTCGCTTATGTATAAAGATTTATTGTTTTTCGGCAGCTGGTGGGTCTAGCAAGCGTCACCGGAAGAGAGAGAAGATCACTTCCAGTGTGGCCTTAGGCCACATCTCGATATTTTCCACATACTGACTTAATACTAACAATCGATTCTTAACCAGAGGACGGGGGCTAACTTCGACCGCGTCGTAGTTTGTATGCCCTTGCAATTTTTTTGTTACTTTTTCTTTACCAATGGTCTTTAAAGTGGGAAACCGTTTTGAAGTGTTTATTTACAAAACGACTTACATACGAAAAAACCAAGTTATTTATCAGAGGTCACTGTTTTTCACCGATTGTTCGTATGGGAGCTGTACGATATAGTCACCCGATCTTGATCAAATTTGGCACAGTCATTAACAGATATATAAAACTGACAAAAGTTTATTTGGAAAACAATCGCGTTAAAAGTAACGAAGATATTGACAAAAGTCACTGTTTTCAACCTATGGTTCATATGGGAGCTATATAACATAGTCACCCGATCTTGATCAAATTTGTCAGACAAATTTGTTTCCACAATAGCTCTGAAAATAACGAAGCTATTAAGAAAAGTCACTGTTCGTGACTTTGCCGTTTGTATGGGAGCTATATGATATAGTGGTCCGATCAGGCTGAAACCGAGATATACAACCCCTGCAGTATAAACATATACAACCCCTCATGCAAAATTTCTGTAGCTCTTACGGTCTAGGAGGACAGCCGGACGGACGGACGGACATGGACTCGGACTCATACGACGTCGTGCTGATCAAGAATATATATACTTAAAATAATGGGAAATACTGGGAAATACCAAAATGAATATACCCTTTTTGCAAGGGTATTTAAAAATGTGTAGATATCTAAAAATATAAATATCGACCAGAACGATAATTTTGAACATAAATAAATGACATCTTACAACTTATTGCTACAAAATAAATGTATAATTGGCATTATTACACAAAAGCCAGCGCAAATACACAAAAATGTTCAAAACAATTATTATTGCAAGTGTTTAATTGTTTATGTTAATTAGAGTTAGCGTTCACACGCTTTGATTTTCAGGCGGACAATTGTTAGTGCAAGTATCCAATTGTTTATAAAAACGGATGTTTACTTTAACGTTATGAATTTTAGGGGGCGAAAAATTTATATGCTATTGGGTATTGGAGTTGGATATATGACTCCACCACCCTAAAGATAAAGATACATTGGGATATAGCGAGGGTTTTCCTCTGCTGTATAGATTGGAGTATAAATTTTGGTTATATTTTGGGACTCAATTTTTTCAACAATTGGGGTTTCAATTTTTTCATTGGCAGCTCCATTATCGTTTCATCGAAAATGCTTAATTATTAATTTTTGAGGCATTGTCTTAAACTTATCTATTTGTTTTGTATTTTTATTGAACAAAATGTTTTTGTCAAAATAGTATTTTTCGGATGAATTCTCTTTGAAAATATTTTTATTTTCATCTGTATAAGGAAGTATTTTGAAGATAGGGGCTTTTATTATTTCTTTAGTAATGTTTGAAATGAAAAATAAGCCAGGTGATTATGTGATGATTAAGTGCTTATGTTTTAAAAGTTTTGGGTTGAAAATTCCTAGTCTAGTGAGCTGCATGCCCATTTCTATGACTTCGATATATTCTGTGAAATGCTCAAAATTAAAGATTAGAACTTCTAATCTTACTGATTTTTTTTTCTTCTCTGAGGTTGTTTATTACTTCTAAACCTTTATTAACAGTGTCTATTACGTAATTTAATTCGTTTGATTGTACGCTATTGCTTTCAAGATTATTTATTTTTTCTTCTAATTCATCTTTATCGTCCTGATCAGGAGTACCAAACAGATATTTGCATATTGAACCAATTTCGTTAATTAGTCCTCGTTTGATACGTTTTACAATTTGTATTCCATTAATTTACCTACTTAGTTTTTCTGTTAAGTATGAATATGGATTACGTCTTTAAATTCCTGTGCTTGTTGCATTAAATTGTTTTATGTCATGTCAATTAGCATTAAAATTACTTTTAAATAATGATATTAAAAGTTTGTCGGTAGATCCATGGTTCCTGTTTTAAATATTAAGTAACCGTTCGGTGCAAAAGCACCGTAAAAACTGGGTGCATGTCAATGGATTGGCTGAATGTTGATTTTAATGTTAAATATTAAAGAAGTTAAATTCGGCTATGCCGAAGTATGTTTACCTTTGCAGTCCTTGGCAATAATAATTTTACATGTTCAAAATTTTTTTTCTGCAACTCAATTCATCAATATACAAACAAAACAATTTTACTATTTTTACTACAATTTGTTCGTCTTCTTTCCTCAATCCGTAAACAAAGCAAGACACGCATATGTAAATTTCATAGCAATACTCCAATTTTTTCGAAAATGTTTTTTCTAGAGCTACATGATATAGTGGTCCGATCCTGACAAATTTCATATCTGCTCCAGTTAAAAAAAATTACAGCCCGATAACTCTTAAGGTGGCTGAGTAAAACGCATACACACGGACGGACAGACGGTCAGACGGACAGACGGACATGGCTATATTGATTCAGCTTCTCATGCTGATCAAGAATATATATACTTTATGGGGTCGAAAAGGTCTCCTTCTGTGCTTTAAAAACATCTGACCAATTTAATAATAGGGATGTGACGTATGCCTTATAGGATAAGATCTATTTAAATAACTACAAGAAGCAAAACTTTCTGGACCGGAATTGGCAGGGGAGGCCGATTGGTAACCTTGAAGATAACTTTTTAGTGTAGCTAAACAACACGGGTTGGAGTATATGGCGATTATAGAAAACGACTTATTCGACAAGGTATAGTTCACCCGAGGACGAAAGTATTGAAATATTTTAGGGTACGTGTGTCGCAGAACTTATGTTGGTAAATGAAGAATCAGTGCAAGTCAAAAATAAACCACCTAGATCAATCGCATAAGGATTAAGTAATAGTTTTTATTAAATCGCCAATAGAAATCTAGCAACTGTTGATGAGGCACCAATACACAGTAATGGAACCAGAAGCGGTCATCATTTCTGAAGTCAGTTCGTAGTGCTAAGACAGTGCTGAAAAGACGGTCAAACGAGACTTGGAAGTTTGCAACGACATCGAGCACACGTTTCGGGGCAGACCTGCAGTCAGTTTGATTTGACTGGTGTATCCGTTCAAAAGGCAAAGCAGGAACGGATCGAAGTGCAAAATAGAGAGCGCTGGAGAAGTGTACGGCGCTAGAGAGACTGTGACGATTCATTGCAAGATTGATTCAGGGTTGCAAAATCGATATAAGGCGGCCACAACAGAGGCTGTGTAAATTGCTAGAGAAGTGTATAGTGCTTACCAGTGTTGGTGCCAACAACGTTTCGAGGCTGTGTTAACTGCTTGAGAAGTGTACAGCGGTTAGCCAGGGCTGGAGGTAACGAAGCTTGAAGCTAGTATCGAAGCACACGTTAAGCAAGAGAAGCAAGCAAATGTTGTTCAACATGAATGTTCACGCCACCGGGTGAACAGTAGTGAGGAGGGGTAGGGTTTTTCCCAAAACGAAATGCGGTCATACTGAGGAGAGTGACGAAAGGTTCTCCTGTAGCTCGCCATATTCAATCCAGTACAAGACTTTCATTCGAACACCCGTTCTTTTTTTCTGTTTCTATATATTCGAAACTTGTATATACTTCAAACCGAAACATGTAATTTATTCACATGTTCACAACAAAGCATAATTATTATTATCCTTATTAATCACTCGCTCACCATACCACGAAGTAATTGGCACGCGCCAACTAATTGTACTCTCATTGGATCCTTCCGCCCCACGAACAATGACAAAGTTGAAGTTAGTTCGAGTACGTTCACTCCGTCTGGGTTGGAACTAAATACTCATAGCTCACCTATGAATTAAAACGGCTTGTAGATACAGGAGCAGACATGTGCTTCGCTGTGTTTTTTTGGAAGATAGGAGTTGAACAACTAACAGGTCCTGGAAAGTGTTTGGTAGGAATAGGAGAGGCAACGATTTTGACGTTTGCTAGTTTCTTTATAATGGTGACCATCGACAAAATTAAGGTAGTAGTTGAATTTCATGAAATTAATAGAAGAAAGAACTAAATTTGTTGAGGATTGTATGAAGCAATTTGAATATGTCTGCATAGTTTTCGAAGGGAAGGACAAAGTCGGTTTAGAGTTGTCTCATTTAAGTCAAGAGCAGGCTAAAGAGGTCGAAATGATAGTCCAGGGATTAGAAAAAACGGAATTCTGATGCAAAGATCGAAATTAGAATTATTTTGAAAGATGATATTCCATGTGTAAGGCATGTAGATGCTTTGAGTCGAGTTGGCTGTTATTCAATAACAGTGTTATGCATCGTTTGAAAGAAGCGCAATTGGTGGATGATTGGACAAAAGCTATAAGAAGTTTACTTGAAAATGGCGAGTATGAGGATTTCTATATTTCGAATCAGGTCTTGTTCAAAGATGCTAATAAGCAGTTGATCGTAGTACCCGAGCAGATGGAGAATGAAATAATCTTACTGGCCCATAAACTGTGACATTTCTCAGCAAATAAAACACAGTTATAAGTCAAAAAATCATACTTCATTCCTAAATTGAAATATAAATTAATACGATTAGTTGAGGGTTTAAGTGTATCATAACAAATGCGAAAAAGGTTAGAAAACGTAGCTACTTTGAAAGATGTTGAAGACAGTGATTGATTAGGTAGATCTGCCTCTAGTTACGTATGATATCATTTTTTTGAGCAATATTGTAAGGACAATAACCCATGTTAACGAAACTGTGTTTGGAAAGTCCAGCAACCTGGTATAAGCATGTAGGCAAGGTGCAACAAATGATAGACACTGAGAATTTTTTAGGTAAAAATTCCTGAAGATGCAGAGCTAAGGAAGCGTATTTTAGAATGCATAGTTGACGAGTTGACTGAGGAACGAAAGTAGATCCGAGTAAGGGCGATTGAAAATATAAAAGTCGTACAGGAGAAAAATCTTGAGTCCTATAATGATAAACGGAAGATTGAAAGCAAGTACGGATTTAATGATTTAGTAGCGATAAAGCGGACACAGTATGGGGTAGGTCTGAAGCTCAAAGGAAATTACTTGGGGCCGTACACGGTAATTGCAATTCAGAAAAATGGAAGAGCTGAGTTCATGAAACTTTGGGGACATTCTTTCGAGTTGAATAAAACGTCAGGAGGGCCGAATGTAGAACCAGAAGCGGTCATCGTTTCAAAGAAAAATAATAGCTTAAAAAATGTTTTATAAAATAATAATTAATAGATTATTCAAATTTCATTATATTTTATTTGCATAATGGATGATTTAGGTGGCTAAGCTAAGCAAAACAGCTGTGCCTCGTTTTATCCAATAATCAACTTTTTCATTTCCCGATTTTAAATCTATAGTAAGAACAAAGGATCCTGATCGAATTGGATAGTAGTAAGCAGGATCGCGTTTTGAGGTTTTCAACTGGTTTAAAATGTATCACAGGTATTTGGAGATATTGATTTTTTCGAAGCCAACCAGCGACTTCATACACGGAAACCAGTAGTACTTCTTAATTTGTGTACAATACTTCTCCGTGGCCATATGGCCAAGCTTCTCATGCACTATTCGTATGATATGATTTATCATTTTGGAAGGGACATAAAGTTGGGGTACACCCTTCGGGTACAGACTACTCCGTCTCGAAGTTCAAAATCTGCTATTTCGTTTTTCTCTAAATCATCTCGGAGTTTGACAATCTCAGGGACACGGTTCTGCGTTAACCGCAGATGGAAGTCAAGTTTTAAATCGTCAACGTATGCGGCAGTCTCTATTCTGCTAAGAGCATCGGCATGGGGCATACTAACCCTCGAGCAATTTTGGCGGAAGATCCACCGTTTCTCAGTGTTAACGGCAGGGAATTACAATCCGTAATGATTTTGAACGCGATGAACTTAAGGTACGTTTCAAAGCGTAGAGGATTGCTAACTTCTCTAGTTCATAACTATGTAATTTTGATTCGGCGGCGGAGGCTGTCTTATTGTTAGAGAAGTAGAACACTGCAAAACCAGTTGAACTAGCGTCACAGTGTAACTCTCTTTCTGACTTCGGGTTGTATATGAATAACACGGGGGACTCGATCAGTTTCAACTTCAGGGTTCAGAAGGATTCGAGACACTCCTCGGAGAAGACGTAAGGGGTATCTTTTCTCAGCAGTTGGGACATCGGATTCGCAGTCTTGGCGATGCCAGATACAAATCGGCAGAAGTAGCGAAAATAAGGCTAAGCAGGACTCTAATTCCTTGCTATTCTTTGGGGTGGGCAAATCACGTATCGCCTGGAGATGAGCTGGCTTAGGCGTGATACCGGCAGAATTAGCTAAGTAACCTAAGTAATCTAGTTCCCTATACGCAAAACGGCATTAGGCAAGCTTGAGGCATAGACCGTTAACTCTTAACGTATGCAGTATTTCCTTCAGTACCTCAAGATGGGTCGCAAAGTCATGCAATGCGACCAGGATATCATCCATGTATATCACCAGTTGACATAGGTTTATAAATTTCTTAAGGACAAAATAAACGAATCTAGCGAACACAGAAGGGCCATTACAGAGTCCGAAGGGCATACATACATATTCAAACTGGCCATCAGTGTTTACAAAGGCAGTATATTTGATTGAATCTGTATGCATTTTCGGATGGTGGAATCCCTTCTTCAAGTCTAAGACAGTGAAAAATGATTTACCACCCAGATATTCGACGCAATCATCCAACAGGGGAATCGAAAAATGATCCCGAACGGTAATTTCCAATTTGGCTTGTCAGTTCTCTTTTCATTTCACAATTCACGGTCTTAACTAAATCTGGGGCAACCTGTACATATGCAGTGGAAATAATAGACTAAGTCTGCGGCTTGCTCTTCCCGTAAAGTGGGCTCTATATCAAACTCTGATTCACTGACAGCAGGGACCCCCCATGGCATTTATAGCCATATAAGTGCATTATTCAGTGTTTCTGGTACAGCAAAAGTTTTTGGACAACCATTCCGATACAATCTCATTCTTATCATGCGGTAATACCGCTATATCTTTCCTCAATATATCAAATAACTTCAGAACAGCAGTAAAAGATTTATGCAACCAGTCGGTTGCTTTGTTTGGCAAAACTTCAAGAGTATGTATTGTCTCAGTACTGAGGAAGTGAACGATACACTGGACTTGACCCAGTGACAGAAGTTGACTCTTTCCTAAACCACGGCAGTTGAATCTACTGGGGCTAAGACGGCAGTAGGGGGGACTTCAGATTGACGATTGTGATTTCGCTTATTTATAAAGATTTATTATTTATCGGCAGCTGGTGGGTCTAGCTCGTTCAAGCGTCACCGGAAGAGAGGAAAGATCCCTTCCAGTGTGGCCTTAGGCCACATCTCGATATTTTCCACATACTGACTTAACACTAACAATCGATACTTAACCAGAGGACGGGGGCTATGTATTGTCGCAGTACTGAGGAAGTGAACAATACACTGGACTTGACCCAGTGACAGAAGTTGACTCTTTCCTAAACCACGGCAGTTCAATCTACTGGGGCTAAGAAGCCAGTTGGGGGACGTCAGATTAACGATTGTGATTTCGCTTATGTATAAAGATTTATTATTTATCGGCAGCTGGTGGGTCTAGCTCGTTCAAGCGTCACCGGAAGAGAGAGAAGACCACTTCCAGGCCTTAGGCCACATCTCGATATTTTCCACATACAGACTTAATAGTTGTTGGAGGAGACGTCATTGTTAACTTAGATTTGTATATATTAAAATTTCTTATATTATTTGTTTAAGATTATCGGAATTTCTACCACTGTATTTTCAATAACATGTTCTAAAAGCTTCTGTTACATGGCTCATAAAGAGCTTCTAACTCATGAAAACGAAATATAAAAATGACTACTTTCTGGAATTCAAAGAGGAGAAGACTTATTTTTCCTCACTCCACTCCACATGCTATTGAGCATTGGAATTTTGCACCACCTGCAACTGGGCAGATCAAACATTGGCGACCGTGACAGGATCTTGCACTTCGCAAGTCCCAACATAAAAACTTAAAAACTATATAAAGTCGTTTATTCGTTCATTATATTGCATTCATCGTTACATCATCTTGGACAGTCATCATTGTACTTTTCAGCGTACATCATCATCACATTCATCATTGGACATCTTCATCGTTACATAATCATCTTGGATAGTCGTCATCGGACTTCTTCATCATTGGCATTTGCAAGACATCATCGTGGACATTTACGTGGAGCCCTATCATAACCTAAGTCAACTGGAGTGTGTAAATTTACAGTATCAATTTCAACTCAAATTTTGACTCAATTGAAACTCATTAGCGATTGTAAAGCTTTCTCATGCTTTACACTCACATGTAAAACACTCGTATGCTTTAACACGTGCTATTAAGTATTAAGCACAACGGAGTAAGTACTCAAACTGTCATATAGAGAAACGATCTACATGTTAAAGCTCACTTAATAAGCTCTTGAGTGAAACTTAATGCATTTGAGTGTTTTTATTAAAACTAGAACTCGTTTAGCTCACGTTTAATTCATTTCTAACTTGCTACATTTCTTTCGTTAAGGGCCCAAAATGTCTCCACCAAATGAAACGCAGCTTCTACCCCTCAGACAACAACGGAATCAACTGCAATCTAATATTCAAAGTTTAAGAGCTAGAATTGATCTTGAAAATGACCCTATTATATTAGTTTGTCAGTCTCAAATTATTGAGTCCTATTTTAAACAAGCATTACAAGTTCTAGCCAATATTGAGAAGCTAGATCCAGCAGACGCGAGTCGGGCAGAGCTAGAAAATCTTTTTATCGAAACAAAGGCAATCATATTACGGCGCATTGGCGCAAGTAAAAAGGAAAAACCAGAATAACTTAGTTTCTTTAATTCATCGACTTATCATGGGGGACATCATAATCGGCTTCCATCCCTCAAATTACCTAAATTCGACGGCAAATATGGGGAATTCAAAAAATTTATTACTTCATTTACAAATATGGTACATGAAGACAACTCATTGTCCAATGTTGACAAATTTAACTATCTAATAAGTTGTCTATCTGGCCAAGCTCTAAGCGTAGTCTCGCCATTTCAAGTATCAGACGAAAATTATCCCAAGGCCCTAGAGCGCCTCAACGAGCGATATGACAAGAAAGTTATTATTTTCGTAGAACATATTTCAAGTTTATTTAACATTGCTAGCATGAAAAAGGCAGACGCTGTTACCCTACGTACAATGTTGGATACGGTTTCAGCTCTACGCGGATCATTGTTGTCTCTTGTATTCACATTGTTATGTCAAATATTGATCTTGAATACAAAGAAGCATACGATCGGGTTCAAGAATACGATAAATTGCCAGACTGGGCCGACTGTTATCAAATTCTCAGTCGACACTGTCAGTATTTGGAAAGGTATCTGCGAAACCGACAAGAGGAAAGACCCGTCAGAGACAAAATTCATAGTACTTCAAAAGTATTTGTTGCAGCCCAAAGTAGATGCCTTCAATGTCAGTCAACTGAGCCTAGAATAGCATTCTGTCCAGTTTTTAATTCGCTACCTTTTATTGAGCGATTTAAGATTGTTAAAACAGCGTCACTTTGTTTGAATTGCCTCAATAAGGGTCATCCCGCCTCAAAGTGTCCTTCATTGAATAGATGTCGTCATTGTGGAGGTTTACATCACACAAACATGCATAAGGATTCAAATGTCCAGGGAAATTCTCAACTAGATGGACCTTCTATTCATCATCAATCGCAACAAATCATTCATAATACACATGATGAAAGTAAAACATTTGCAACATCAATGTTGACTCGCCACGCTCGGCGAGGATTGCTTCCAACAGAAATAGTTCTTATTCAAGACAATATGAGTTTCAGCTCGCAAGAGCATTACTTGATTCGTGCTCAGAGCTTACCTTTATAACTGAAGATTAGCCAAAAGGCTTCAGCTTCCGTTTCGTTACGATCATTATGAGATTGCTGGAATCGGTGAATTACGTACACATATGAAACATTCCGTATCTACCAAAATTCGTTCAAGAATATCTCCAGATGAATGGAATATGGAGTTTATCGTGACTAAATCTATATCTCTACCTCAGCCTGAATAAAGACTAGATGTGTCAAATTGGGCCATTCCCAAAGAAATTGAGTTAGCCGACCCATTCTTTTATAAGCCCGGAAAAGTATGTCTATTGCTTAGCGTAAAGGAGTTTTTTGATCTACTTAAAACTGGTAAAATTAGTTTAGGAATTGGTCTTCCTCATCTAGTGGAAACTGCATTAGGATGGATCGTCGGGGGTAAGATTGCTGAACCTGAATCAACTCAACAATACACTTGTAATTTAACGCAACAGCAGGACCTTAACATATTATTAGAAAGGTTTTGGAAAATGGATGAAATACATGGAATTCAAAATAAAGATATTTCGTTAAACCCCATGTAGAACAAGCATGTGAAACTCACTTTCAGGTGCATACAGGTTCGGTTGCCTTTCAAGGAATCTCCTGAACAACTTTGAGACTAGGTTGTCCTGTGCAAAAAGACGTTTTCTTCAACTCGAAAGACGGCTTGCATCTCAACACCAATTAATGGAAATGTACATCGATTTTTTAGATGAATATCTTAAGTTGAATCACATGGAGGTACCTTCGTTAGATAATTTGCAATCGGGAAATCATTACATTATTCCTCACCATTGTGTTCTTAGACCGCAGAGCTCATCATCTAAACTTCGCGTAGTATTTGACGC
Source organism: Drosophila tropicalis (assembly GCF_018151085.1). Taxonomy (NCBI): domain Eukaryota; kingdom Metazoa; phylum Arthropoda; class Insecta; order Diptera; family Drosophilidae; genus Drosophila; species Drosophila tropicalis. The sequence goes on along the minus strand of NW_027172400.1, from coordinate 40,864 downwards.
TTCGTCTAAATCATCATCAAATAAATCATTAAATGATATTCTCATGGTTGGTCCTACTATTCAACAAGATCTAATCCTAACATTACTCTCGTTTCGTTTGTATCGTCATGCTATTACAGCTGACATAACAAAAATGTACAGACAATTTCTCGTCGCACCTGAGAATAGAAGTTTCCAACAAATCTTGTGGAGAAAGTCACCGCAAGAACCTATTCAATTATTTCAATTGAATACTCTTACCTATGGGATGTCGTGCGTTCCATTTCTCGAAATCAGGTCCTTAAAGTTTTTATCAGAGACGTATAAGGATATGTTTCCAATTGGAGCTGCTGTATTAGCTGAGGATATGTACGTCGACGATCTACTTTATGGAGCTGACTCACTCGAAGAACTCAATGCTAAGACGAATGAAGTTACCAAATTGCTCTCCAAGGCAGGCTTAGAATTGACAAAGTGGAATTTTAGTGGGGCACCAACAGATTATGAATACAATCTCAATATTGGCAATAGTGATGTCACCAAGGCTCTTGGCATGTCGTGGCTGCCAACTGAAGATCTTATATTATTTCGATTTGATCTTCCCTTAACTGCAATACCAACAAAGCGAAGAATAGTATCGATCAAGGCCACTCTATGATCTGCTAGGATTATTAGCTCCAGTCGTAGTACGCTACAAAATCTTGATCCAAGACTTGTGGATCGAGCGCTTGGAATGGAACGACCCGTTGCCAGAGATCTTGCGGACTAGATGGCAACAACTTGAAACTGAATTATCTAATCTTGACATGGTTCGCGTAAATCGATTAACACATCACCAAAAAATAAGTGTGAAATCCATGGATTTTCGGATGCCCCAAATCGATCGTACGGATATTGCATATACGCAAGGGTCTTGGACAACGGAAAATATGTAACTTTATTGATCATTTCGAGATCGAGAGTTGCGCCCACTCAATCGCAAAGCATACCTCGTTTAGAGCTTTGTGCTTCCGTTTTACTCTGCCAAACATGGACTAAAATCAAACACAAATTAAATTGTCTTGTCAGCAAAACATATTTTTGGACAGATTCAACTGTCGTTCTCCATTGGATTAAAATGCACCCATCAACTCTAAAATGCTTTATTGCCAATCGCGTATCAACCACACAAACTCAATCGCAGGATATCATTTGGAGTCACGTGCCGGGAAAGGATAATACAGCCGACATTGTTTCACGTGGCTGTGCAGCGCGCGATTTGATGCAGACAATTTGGATTCATGGACCAAAGTTCTTAACACTTGATGCATTACATTGGCCGAAATCTGAAAGAAATACATATTTCGAACCCAAAGAATTAGAATTGCGAAACACCCTTGTATTGAAATGTAGCACTAGTTGAATAGGGATTCCGGAGGAGAAGAATAACCCAATCTTCATTCGTTGAATTCAAAATATGAACTGATTTTATTAACAAAAGTATGGAGTTTATATAGGGAATCTTAGGCTCTAGGAGGTAACAATTGTTCTTAAAATATCTTATTCTAATGAGACTCAAACCCAAGATTTCGGCGGTTGAAAATTATTATTATTTTGGGCACGGCTTCGGCCACTTGACATCCTGCCGTTGTGATCTTTTGGGTTAGTTTAGAATTACAAGTGTTCTTTAAGAATAAACATCGTGTTAATCTGAAATGGCTTCACCAAATCAGATTGAACAAAGAAATATACAAAACATACAAGAGAAATAAGTCATAAAGATTCCTATGACAATTATTGCCTAATTCCAAAAACAAAAATAGCTGATACAAAAACGTGGGTCATTAGAATAAGATATTTTTAAGAACAATTGTCGCCTCATAGAGTCTAAGAATTCTTTTATATACACATACGTTTGTTAATAAAATCAGTTCATATTTTGAATTCAACGAATGAAGATTGGGTTATTTTCCTTCTCTCCGGAATTCCCTATTCATTTTGGTCCTTCGAGAAAAAAGGAACTCTGTTGTTTTCCCCCACCAGTGGTAAGAGACTCAGAGGTTCAATCAGCTCCTTAAGAGTTTGAGATCTAATGCAAGTGTAAATGCTTAGACCAGCTAAAGGTAGGAAAATAAATAACTCTTGTTTTCCCCCACCAGTGGTAAGAGACAGAGTATAAAATAAAAGCAAAATGTTATTGCTTAATAAATTAAAAGTGCGTGCGTTCGAATTTAAAGGCAGTTTGGCTAGCAGAGCAACTGTAGTAATTTCGGCGGCGGAGTGTTTTTGTGTGTGGCGTTTTCGAAGCCCTAATATCTAAAGTTAAAAAAAAAACCTCCTCGCATGTATATACACTATAGGCGGTTACAAGTCGACTGGCAACAAGAAGCAGATCAACGAGGCAGTTGCAAGTCGGCAACAAGAAGCAGATGAACGACGCATTTGCAAGGCAACAGGATAGTTGCAAAGAAGAGGCTACTGAAGAACAAGGAAATCTGGTGCGCTGACCGGCACCGGTACCGCCTGAGCCCATAGGCCCTGGACATCAGCAGCTGACAACGAGCGTGAAAGGCAGGCAGTCTTTTACGCCTTCAAAGGAGCATCAGCGTGCCAAACGGCGACGACCAGCTGATGCGGGAAAAAAGAAAAAGCAGTTGCAGGTTAGAAATAAAAAAATAATAATATACATCCATATATTCTAAGATACAAATTGTGAATTTGAGCGGAGCCTTAGGGAAGTTAAAGAATAATACCCAAAATTGGTGATAAAAAAAAAGGATATAACAAAATTTTTAAGAAAGTTGCCCGTTAAAAAGTCAAGACCAAAAAGTAAATATAAAGTGAAATTTTCCATATACTTAAGTAAATACATATTAACAAAAATAAATAAATATGATGTCACATACATATACAGACACCATATAAAATTTTCCCTACCAAAATTGAAAAATTGTTAGCGAAGCAGCACGAGTTGCATAAAAGGGTAAAGAAGATAGAAGAAATAGACGCTAGTAAGTTCACTAGCAAAATTCTTAATGAAGTAAGAGACATACAATAGTTACAATAACCAAATGCTAGAGAGTGGAGCAACCGAATATCTCTATTTTACAGATGGAAAATATGAGGAAGGCTTAGATATGATTAATAGATTAATAGCCAAAGGAGAAGCAATCAGGCAGGGCACTGTTGATTCAAAAAACATTGAAGCAGATGCAACGATGTTAGAGAATTTTAAGGACAGCAGCGGATAGTCCCGGGGAAACGCGACCTCCAGTAATGAGAATGCTAAGGTTAGCCAGGAGAAATTGCAAGAAAAGGTTCGTTAGCTGCAGGAATATTTGGACATGGTGAGCAAAGATTTACGTACGATAGATAATAGAACTGGCGAAATGTATGTTAAAAAAATAAAATTCTTGTTCAGGAAGGTACAGATGTGCCAAGCTTATTCAGTTGAGTTTGAAGGTAATGATACGTTTAAAGAGGTCATAGAAGAATTAGAGTTCGACCTTCAGAATACCTTGGTAGCATTAGAAGAAAAAATAAACGATCAGAAAAATTTGAAAGTTGAGAATGTGAGAGGCGAACTACCGGTGTTGCCAAAGATTCATGTACCCACATTTTCTGGAGAACCTAGAGAGTGGGACCTGTTTGTAGAATTATTTACGGAGTTAATTGAAAAAAGAAGATTTAAGTCTTGCTCTTAAGTTCAATTATTTGAAATCCGCGTTAAAGGGCGAGGCAAGGAGCATGGTAGCTCATCTATTGTCAGGTTCAGCTGACAATTATAGTGCCGCTTGGGAACTGTTAAACAAGGGGTATGAAAATAATCGGAGGGTATTTTCCGAACAGTTAAATCGGATCGTTGATTTACCGATGATCAACAATGAATCCGCAAAGAGTGTAAAAGGAGTGATTGACATAATTAATGAGTCAATACACTTAATTAAAATTAAAACAAATTTATCAGATGAAGTTGACATAATATTTGCTTAACTTATACTTCGGAAATTTGATAGAGACGCTCTGCAATTATTCGAGAGTCAGATAAGAAAAACCAGGCAGATACAATTGCTATCTGATGTCATGGAATACTTAGAGCAAAGATATTGCTCGCTAAGTGCCATGAGAAAGGAAGAGAAAAAACCGGTACGAAAAACGTCGGTTACGGAGTTACAAAGATTGATGGCCTACTAGGTCAAAATACTCAATTTGGTTGGATCGTCTCGGGATGCAACAAATCAAAAAGTAATAAATCTGTAGTCGTAACAACAATAGATGTCACAGGTTTAAAAAAGCGCTGGGAAAAGAAGAAGAATGGTAATAGTGAGGATAAATACAAACTCAACCACAAAACTCAAGATTCGCACTTGACTCCCCCGGCAGGACCTCACCTTAGAGGTAAAATAAAAGCTGAGGTAAAAGAAATAATTTTTAAAAGTAAAAGAGAAATAAGTTTATGTCCCCCGCAGGACCTCATAAAAGCTCAAAGGTCAGCTATCAGCGAAATGTCAAAACGGTGGAGCAAAAGCCGAGAGGTAGAAGTTGTTGTCCTTCAAAGTCTCCACCGTATAAAAAGGCTAGAAGTCAACACAGTAATACAGATCAGGAGTGGGTAGATATCCCGAAACAAAAATTGTTACGCATCGGGTGATATTAGTAAACCAATTTGGTAAATCATACAAAATAATAGGAAGTCAGTTTATAAGAAGGATAACATTGATTTGCTTGTAGCTCGTCATGCTTCTTTAACAACAATTATCTTATTAATGACAATATTAAAATTAAACTGTATAAGACAACTACTATAAAAATAAATTCCAAAACGTCACATTTGGCAGACCTTTGCAGAATGTTTAGAGTAGAGTTTTGTAGAGTCTCTCTGTCAAATTTCCGAAGTATGTGTTGAGCGAGTATTACGTCAACTTCATCGGACAAATTTGCATTGATTTTAATTAAGTGTATTGATTCATTTATTATGTCAATCACTCCTTTTACACTAGCGGATTCATTGTTGATCATCGGTAAATCAACGATCCGATTTAATTGCTCGCAAAATACCCTGCGATTAATTTCATACCGCTTGGTTAACAGTTCCCAAGCGGCACTATAATTGTCAGCTGAACCTGACAATAGATGAGCTACCATGCTCCTTGCTTCGCCCTTTAACGCGGATTTTAAATAATTAAATTTAAGAGCAAGACTTAAATCTTCCCTTTTTTCAATTAATTCTGTAAATAACTCCACAAACAGGTTCCATTCTTTAGCCTCTCCAGGTACCTGAATCTTGGGCAACACCGGTAATTCGCCCCTCACGGTAACATTCTCACTCTTACAATTTTCCTTATTGTTCATTTTCATTTCTAACAGTGATAGCGAATTCCGGACATCGAATTCTAAATCATCCATAGTATTCTTAAATCTTGCATTACTTGTCAGTACCTGGCACGCCTGAACTTTCTCCCATAAATAATTGATCTTATTAACATACACTATACATGTCTCATTGCCTGTTGAATTGCCTAAAGTGTGTAAATCTTTGACTACTCTATCCAAATATTACTGGAGCTGTTGGACTCTAAGTTATTTTTTTTTTCTCTTTTCTCTTTTTTTTTTTTAATTAATTTTTCCTTATTTTTTCCCCCGCTTCAACGCACACCGACTTACTAGTGCCTGTTTTGTTACTCCTCCTGTGGCTATAATTTTGGCAACTATCGTTAACGCTTCTTCATGTATTTTATTTCTGAAATAATCATGATCTAAATTTGGAGCAGTCTCAATTAATTTTTTTTTATTAGGTATCCAATGATTCCTTATCTCTTTTACTTCCTCTATAAATTTGTTAGTTATGCTTCTAGGATCTAGTGCTTCCAACTGCCTTAACCTGGTATGTAACCCTGCCTGCTTCTCTAACACTTTTGAAGCCTTATTGGTGAACATTTTTGTCACCATAATTTTTTGTCGATATAATTTATAATGATAATAATAAAATATTTAGGTTAACGTTGACTTATGACTATTTTAATTTATATCTTATCTGATGATCCTTTTCGCTGCTGCTTGTCCGCCAATGGGTAGAGTTCGCCGTTTTATTTTTTACTGTTTCGTCGCTCAGCTGCTGTTGTCCAGGGCCTAGGGGCTCAGGCGGTACCGAAGCCGGATATCGCACCAGATTTCCTTATACTGCCACTGCACGTTCTTCAGTTTCTTCTTTGAAACTATGTATCCTGTTGCATACATACACTGCCAGCCACTTTTTTTTTCGATATTAGGGCTTCGAATACGCCACACACGAACTTTATATTGTTTAAATTGTTGCAGTTGCTCGACTAGCCAAACTGCCTTTATACACTCGGTCGCACGCACTTTTTATTTATTAGGCTTAGGCTATCTGTCTCTTACCACTGGTGGGGGAAAACAAGTTTTTTATTTTGCTATCTTTAGCTGGTCTTAGCATTTACACTTGCATAAGATCTCAAACTCTTAAGGCGCTGATTCATTCTCTGAGTCTCTTGCCACTGGTGGGGAAAACTACAGAGTTCCCTTTTTTCTCGAAGGACCAAAATGAATAGGGATTCCGGAGAAGAAGAATAACCCAATCTTCATTCGTTGAATTCAAAAAATGAACCAATTTTATTAACAAAAGTATGGAATTTATGTAGGGAATCTTAGGCTCTAGGAGGTAACAATTGTTCTTAAAATATCTTATTCTAATGAGACTCAAACCCAAGATTTCAAGGGGTTGAAAATTATTATTATTTTGGGAACGGCTTCGGCCACTTGATATCCTGCCGTTGTGATCTTTTGGGTTAGTTTAGTGTTTTTTCCACAACGTGTATGGCTGATTGTAATTCTAGTCATATGCTAGATTAGTTGTTTGTGACAAAAGTACAGTTGTATTATAATTTCTTTAGTGCATCTGACTTGGTGAAGCCGCTTCAGATGAACACGATGTTTTTTCTTAAACACTAGTTATAAAGAAAAGAGCATAGTTGAGCAGATCATTAGTAGACTATCATCGTTTCGTATGATTGTGAGCATACGTTTTACGAGTTTTCAACCGAGTTCCTATTAACCGAAATAATACGATAAATGCTACAAGAAGCATTTCAGTAGAAGAATTTAAATTGTCTTTTAATCATATAATCTCTTCCATTCAGAGTGATGTGTTTGCGAAAGAACTAAAGGACTTACAAGCAGGACGAAGTCTGAAGCCGGAGCTTCAAAAGTTAAATCCAATCATCTCAAATGAACAGATAGGTTCTCAAAATATTTGACTTATCCGTGTTGAAGGCCGTCTTGCAATGGCTGACATACCATTGGACGCTAAAATGCCGTTATTGCTTCCAAAGACTCATAATTTCACTTATAAATATATTGAAGATCTTCACTTGCGAAACCATCACGCGGGAGCTAAGGTTCTGATAGCGATTCTGCGCCCAACAGTATGGATTGTAAATGCTCGAGAACTGGTCCGAAAGGTTGTTAGAAGTTGCACACATTGCTATCATTACAAACCTGTATTAATGCGACAAATCATGGGTAACACCCCAGCTGACCGTCTCCTGGCCGAACGCCCGTTTCTGATATGCGGAGTGGATCTATGTGGACCATTTCTTACGTCGTACCGTATTCGAAGCAAAGTTCCTTACAAAACATATTTGGCCATATTTGTTTGCTTTTCTTCAAAAGCTATTCATACAGAACTAATCTCTGACCTATCTGCTAATATTTTTATTCTCTGTTTGAAACGATTCATCGGACGACGTGGCATACCCAAAAGGATTTATTGTGACAATGCCACCAACTTTGTCGGAGCATGTTCGCAACTTGAAGACTTCAAACGGCAATTCTGTTCTGGAGGAATTTAGCCGAAATGCCGGCTTTGAATTCAATTTCATTCCACCGCGTGCTCCCCATTTCGGAGGCTTATGGGAAGCCGCAGTAAAGTCAATGAAGACTCTGCTCATCAAAAATTTGACCTCTTCTCATTTGACTTATGAAGAGCTTCAATCGCTTGCAATTGAAGTGGAGGCGATATTGAATTCCCGTCCAATATCCATTCACAGCGATGATCCCAATGACGGGGAGGCTCTGACGCCAGCACGCTTATTGATCGGATGTTCACTGCAAGCGATCCCTGAACCGGTAGTAAATGACTCAAAACTTTCTTATCTATCTCGTTGGCAAAGGGTGACCTATCTCAAGCAACGCTTCTGGGAACTCTGGAAGCGCGACTATGTACATCAATTACAAGAACGCTCTAAGTGGTTGCATCCCGAAAACAACATAGCAAAGGATCAATTAGTTTTCATCCATGAAGAAAATCTTCCACCGCAATGCTGGATTACTGGTCTGTGGTCGAAGCCATACTTGGTGCAGATGGAAGGGTTAGAGTAGCCGATGTTCGCACCAAGAAAGGAATTATTCGTCTCCCAATCTGCAAACTTGCTCCATTGCCTTTAAGAGATGACGTTTATGTAAATTGAAGGAGTCATACTTTATCCTTCAATGGGGGAGTATGTTGGAGGAGACGTCATTGTTAACTTAGATTTGTATATATTAAAATTTCTTATATTATTTGTTTAAGATTTTCGGAATTTCTACCACTGTATTTACATTAACATGTTCTAAAAGCTTCTGTTACATGGCTCATGAAGAGCTTCTAACTCATGAAAACGAAATATAAAAATGACTTCTTTCTGGAATTCGAAGAGGAGAAGACTTATTTTTCCTCACTCCACTCCACATGCTATTGAGCATTGGAGTTTTGTACCATCTGCAACTGGGCAGATCAAACAATACTAACAATCGATACTTAACCAGAGAACGGAGGCTAACTTCGACCACGTCGTAGTTTGTATACCCTTGCAAGTTTTTTGTTACTTTTCCCTTACCAATGGTCTTTAAAGTGGGAAACCGTTTTAAAGTGTTTATTTAAAGTCTTATATTTGCAAAACGGCTTACATACGAAAAAACGAAGTTATTTATCAGAGGTCACTGTTTTTCACCGATTGTTCGTATGGGAGCTGTACGATATTGTCACTCGATCTTGATCAATTTTGACACAGTCATTAACAGATACATAAAACTGATAAAAGTTTATTTTGAAAGTAATCGCGTTAAAAGTAATGAAGATATTGACAAAAGTCACTGTTTTCAACCTATGGTTCCTATGGGAGCTATATAATATAGTCATTCGATCTTGATCAAATTTGTTTCGACAATAGCTCTGAAAATAAAGAAGTTATTAAGAAAAGTCACTGTTCGTGACTTTGCTGTTTGTATGGGAGCTATATGATATAGTGGTCCGATCCGGCTGAAACCGAGATATACAACCCCTGCAGTATATTCAAGCTCTCATGCAAAATTTCTGTAGCTCGGACGACGTCGTGCTGATCAAGAATATATATACTTAAAATAATGGGAAATACTGGGAAATACCAAAATGAATATACCCTTTTTGCAAGGGTATTTAAAAATGTGTAGATATCTAAAAATATAAATATCGACCAGAACGATAATTTTGAACATAAATAAATGACATCTTACAACTTTTTGCTACAAAATAAATCTATAATTGGCATTATTACACAAAAGCCAGCAGAATGCAAATACACAAAAATGTTCAAAACAAATTTAAATAGTTTTGTAGAACACATGAAAACTTAAAACTGAGTTACAAAAATGTCTTATGGTTATATTTATAGGCTTAATTTGTGAGCCCTTTAGTGGCGCTATTGATATTGATGCGATTTGATTGACCCGAATTTAAATGCTGAATTAGGGTTCTCATGCTTTTGGTTTTAGGGGGGACAATTATTATTGCAAGTGTTTAATTGTTTATGTTAATTACAGTTAGCGTTCACACGCTTTGATTTTCAGGCGGACAATTGTTGGTGCAAGTATCCAATTGTTTATAAAAACGGATGTTTACTTTAACGTTATGAATTTTAGGGGCGAAAAATTTGTATGGTATTGGGTATTGGAGTTGGATATATGACTCCCCCACCCTAAAGATAAAGATACATTGGGATATAGCGAGGGTTTTCCTCAGCTGTATAGATTGGAGTATAAATTTTGTTTATATTTTGGGACTCAATTTTTTCAACAATTGGGGTTTCAATTTTTTCATTGGCAGCTCCATTATCGTTTGATCGAAAATGCTTAATTATTAATTTTTGAGGCATTGTCTTAAACTTATCTATTTGTTTTGTATTTTTATTGAACAAAATGTTTTTGTCAAAATAGTATTTTTCGGATGAATTCTCTTTAAAATATGTTGATTTTCATCTGTATAAGGAAGTATTTTGAAGATAGGGGTTTTTATTATTTCTTTAGTAATGTTTGAAATGAAAAATAAGCCAGGTGTTTATGTGATGATTAAGTGCTTATGTTTTAAAAGTTTTGGGTTGAAAATTCCTAGTCTAGTGAGCTGCATGCCCATTTCTATGACTTCGATATATTCTGTGAACTGCTCAAAATTAAAGATTAGAACTTCTAATCTTACTGATTTTTTTTTTCTTCTCTGAGGTTGTTTATTACTTCTAAACCTTTATTAACAGTGTCTTTTACGTAATTTAGTTCGTTTGATTGTACGCTATTGCTTTCAAGATTATTTATTTTATCTTCTAATTCATCTTTATCGTCCTGATCAGGAGTACCAAACAGATATTTGCATATTGAACCAATTTCGTTAATTAGTCCTCGTTTGTTACGTTTTACAATTTGTATTCCATTAATTTACCTACTTAGTTTTTCTGTTAAGTATGAATATGGATTATGTCTTTAAATTCCTGTGCTTGTTGCATTAAATTGTTTTATGTCATGTCTATTAGCATTAAAATTACTTTTAAATAATGATATTAAAAGTTTGTCGGTAGATCCATGGTTCCTGTTTTAAATATTAAGTAACCGTTCGGTGCAAAAGCACAGTAAAAACTTGGTGCATGTCAATGGATTGGCTGCATGTTGATTTTAATGTTAAATATTAAAGAAGTTAAATTCGGCTATGCCGAAGTATGTTTACCCTTGCAGTCCTTGGCAATAATAATTTTACATGTTCAAAATTTTTTTTCTGCAACTCAATTCATCAATATACAAACAAAACAATTTTACTATTTTTACTTCAATTTGTTCTTCTTTCCTCAATCCGTAAGCAAAGCAAGACACGCATATGTAAATTTCATAGCAATACTCCAATTTTTTTGAAAATGTTTTTTCTAGAGCTACATGGTATAGTGGTCCGATCCTGACAATTTTCATACTTGCTCCAGATAAAAAATTACAGCCCGATAACTCTTAAGGTGGCTGAATAAAACGCATACACACGGACGGACAGACGGACATGGCTATATTGATTCATGTTGGTTTGTGAAAAGTGTAGATCCACAACGTTTGGTTGTTTAGATGAGAGTGAGCTCAATTTTATTAACATAAGCTTAACCAGGGTTGCCACTTGTACAGGGCTGACAGATACAGCACAGAATTGCCATATCAACACTTCCCCTCAATTCAGGGTTCTAATACCTATTTAGTCCAAGCAACGCCGTACATTTTAAATGATTAACTTTACATAGATTCTTAGTAAGAATATCAGCAATCATTTCGGTTGTTGGACAGTATTCTAGCTTAATCAAATTCTCTTCAAATGAGTTTCTTATATGGTGGTACTTTACATCAATATGTTTGCTTCTTGCATGATAAACAGGGTTTTTTACAAGATTTAAAGCACCAACATTATCGCCATGTAAGGTTATACAATCAAGCTTAAAATACAATTTCATCTCATTTATCAGTTTTCTTATATAAATAGCCTCTTTTGCAGCATCGGAAAGCGCCATATATTCTGCCTCGGTACTGCTTAGAGCCACAGATTTTTGCTTTCTTGATGTCCATGAGATTACTGAGCCGCCCCACATGAATGCATATCCAGTGTAGGACTTTCTATCAGTTGAGTCACCTGGCCAATCTGCATCTGCATAGCCTGTTATCGCAGTGCCGGTCTTCTTGTAGGTTATTGCCATATCTGCCGTCTGGTTCAGATATCTCAGCACTTGTTTCGCTGCTGCGAGATGCTCGCCATGGGGATCTTTATTCCTCTGTGATAATTTGCACACCGAGTGCAAAATGTCTGGTCGTGAGCATAGCGCAATATACATCAAAGAGCCTATTACGGATTGATATTCCGTAGCATCGATGCGTTTTCACGACTTGTTGTCGCACTTAACCTGGAAATTAGCTTCTAACGGCGTGGATACCGTGTGACAAATCTCCATGCCCAGTTCCTTCATCAGGCTCCTGATATGCACACTCTGGCTGAGACGTATAGCCCCTTTGTCACCATCACGTTGGATTTCGAGACCCAGAAAGTGTGTAATCGGTCCTTTGTCGACAACCTGAAATTCAGAAGAGATAGCCTGTTTAGTAGCTAACATCTTACCCTTGTCTGAACACGCAAGCAGCAAGTCATCAACATAAACGGCGATTACGTCAATCGTCTTATCTGGTGCACATCTTGTGTATAGGCATGGCTCACTTTCACATGCCTCATATCCCAACTTTCTCAGTACAGCATCCAACGTTGTGTTCCAAACTCGGCCAGCTTGTTTTAGACCGTACAGCGACTTTTTTAGCTTCAGCACACCGCCAGATTTGTCATCGTAAAACTCCGGTTGCTGCATATAGACCTCTTCTCCAAGATCTCCATTCAAGTATGCCGTCGATACATCAATTTGATGAACGTATAGTTCATATTCCGCTGCCATTGCAAGGATCATCCGTATTGTAGCGTAGCGCACCACCGGTGAATAAGTCTCTTTATAATCTATTCCATTTTTCTGGCTGCACCCTTTCGCCACGAGCCTTGCCTTGTATCGTTCGATTTCTCCAGTTGCATTCTCTTTAAATATCCATTTGCATCCAATGGGTTTCACACCAGCTGGTAATTTAACTTGTTCCCATGTATTGTTTCGCAGTAAGGCTTCATATTCATCTTGCATTGCTGTCTTCCATTTCTCAGCTTGTTAACCCGTTAGTGCTTGTTGCACTGTTTCTGGTACTTCTACGTTAGTTGCCAACATTACATTCAGAACATTATATTGTTTGGTTGGTCGTCCTCTTAGACCCGTTCTGACTATTCTTGGTCTGCCTGGGCCCCTTTTTGGTTCCTCATAGACCTCCACATCATTATCTGCAGCCTCATCGTCTACACAATTTGTCAGATTACCATTACCTGTATCCTCAGAACTAATGTCTTCTCTTGAAACTTGATCTTCCACGACATTGTTGGGTTCATCTATTACTTCATCCAGTACCATTGTAACTTCAGTGTTTTCTCTAATCCTTGTCTGACAGTTCTCAATGAAATATGCATCCCTGCTTTTTGGACATCGCCAGTTTTCTTATCGTATAAACGATACGCTTTTGAAGATTCCGAATATCCGACCATGATATACTCTCTTCCCTTTTCCTGGAACTTTTTCCTTGGTCCCTTTTCTAGTGCAACTGCGACGCATCCAAATACTTTTAAGTGCTTAACCACAGGCTTGTGTCCAGTAAATACTTCAAACGGCGTTTTGCCTTCAACTGATTTTGTTGGCGATCTATTTCTTAGACATGCAGCACAAACTATTGCCTCTGCCCAGAAGCTTTCTTTTAAACCTGCACTATTCAGCATTACTCTTGCCATTTCCACGAGTGTTCGGTTGCAGCGTTCTGCTACCCCATTTTGCTGTGGAGTGTAAGGGACTGTGAGCTGTCTCTTTATGCCATTGGACTTCAGGAATTCATCTAACTCTTTATTGACATACTCCGTTCCATTATCACTCCTTATGGATTTCACTTTCCGGCCTGTCTGACGCTCCACCATGGTAACGTGTTCTTTAATTATTTTGGCCACCTCTGACTTATACTTCATGGGATAGACATGAATATATCGGCTCAAATCATCGATCATTGTCATAAAATATTTGGCCCCACCATTGGATTCCTTGTTCATAGGCCCACATACGTCACTATGAATTAATTCCAGCAACTTCGTAGCTCTAGTTTGCGATTTTTCAAACGGCTTTACATGACACTTGTTTTTCATGCAATCTATGCAGTCTAGATTTTCTCCAGTAATGCTTGATGTCAAACCTCGAACCATTCCTTTGTTCTGCAGCTCACGCAAACTTTGCACATTTAAATGACCATATCGCATATGCCATTTTTCGAGCTCATCGGAGCCTTTAGAAACACACAGTCTCTCTTGATTTTTAGTTTCACACAGAAACAATCCACAGACCTTTTTGGACATTAATATATTGATGCCCTTATCGTCATTAACTTTGGCAGTTCCCGAATTGAACAGTACGGTGCATCCATTTGAAACCGCTTTTCCCACCGATATAAAATTGCATTGCAAGCCTGGTACAAATAAAACGTCTCTTAGCGTTATTGTGTACCCAAGTTTGCTGTGTACAATCACTGTTCCTCTGCCTTGAGACGTCATGGAATAATTTCCTGCCAACTCAATAATTTCATTATTTTGTTCAAGTTGATTAAATAACTCACGGTGCGCACACATGTGTGATGTGGCGCCACTATCGATAACCCAATCATCGATATCCATCCGATTGTTAGTGGCAACGCCGACAAATGATCGTTGCCCCTCTTTATTCTTCCAATAGTCGCATCTTCCGCTGTTTTTCCCGCCTCTTACATTGGCGTTGTTTTCATTCTCTTCTTTCATCGCGCATTTTGCCGCGAAATGCCCTGGTTGGCCACATTTAAAGCATCGGCGCCTGTCTGCCCCTGACTTGTTGTCTCGTCGCTTACCCCTCTCACCACCGATAGAGCATGCTGCGAATGCCTGTACAACATCGTTTTGATTGTTCGTCTTTCGTCGTTCATTTTCTTCGGCTAGCTTGCATTTTATGGCACTGAAACTCGGCAACTCATCACGAGCTTCCAAGGCCACGACAAAGTTCTCATAAGACATGGGCAAACTCGCAAGCAACAAAATTACGGTAAACTCTTCTGGCAAACTTACATCGATCACCGACAAATTTTCAATGATGTTTGAAAATTCCAATATGTGCTTTTGCACGCTGTCACCTTCAGCCATTCTTTTGTTTAATAACTTCTTAAACAGAGTCACTTTTCTCACTGGACCTGTTGGTCGATGGAACTTTTCTAGTTCTTTCCATATCTCGCTAGCTCTTTCGCACTTTTTTATGGAGTTCAATTGCGGCGCACTTATTGACAAAAACAGCACCGCAGCACGGCTTTGTCGTTTTGACGTTTCCATGTTTCAAACGCTTCATCAGTTTTGGGTTCCACAAGTTCTCCTGAAACCACTGACCACAAATCTTGATGTACCAACACACTTCGCACAAGTACGCACCACGTGTCATAGTTGGCGTCGTCCAACTTTTCAATATTGTACATCGAACTCATTTTTCTTGCAATGTCCGTTATGCCGATAAAAATACACGAATCTTGACCACTCAATACTTTCACACTATTTTTTAGTGAATACACTTAACACTGAGGCCCATAACCTGTTGGTTTGTGAAAAGTGTAGATCCACAACGTTTGGTTGTTTAGATGAGAGTGAGCTCAATTTTATTAACATAAGCTTAACTAGGGTTGCCACTTGTACAGGGCTGACAGATACAGCACAGAATTGCCATATCAACAATTCAGCTTCTCATGCTGATCAAGAATATATATACTTTATGGGGTCGAAAAGGTCTCCTTCTGTGCTTTACAAACATCTGACCAATTTAATAATAGGGATGTGACGTATGCCTTATAGGATAAGATCTATTTAAATAACTACAAGAAGCAAAACTTTCTGGACCGGAATTGGCAGGGGAGGCCGATTGGTAACCTTGAAGTTAACTTTTCAGTGTAGCTAAACAACACGGGTTGGAGTATATGGCGATTATAGAAAACGACTTATTCGACAAGGTATAGTTCACCCGAGGACGAAAGTATTTTTATAAATAAATAGCGGACGTTGACGATACTATGCGCAGTACGTTCAAGTGGCCCCTACGACACACAGTTGGGCCTCTGCTCGGATAGCGTTGCAAAAATACGTTTTTTCATGATCGCGTTTGGCAAAAATGATATATGCAATCGATAGGAAATACTTCAGAGATTATGAATCCGAAAAATTTTTGAAATCGGTTGTGATTCATGGGTGCTAGAGGCGCCCAAAGTTGAGACATTTTTAGTGAAAAGGAAAAAATGATAATTTAAAAAAAAAATCGCAATTTTAAAACTGAATATTGGGCGATTTCAACAATCGATCTTGGATTTTTTGGTTTTATCTGAAAAGTATGTTCTTTAATAATAGCATGTTTCATAAATTTTAATAATTACTTAAATAGTTATTGAACTAGAAGCGTTAAAAAAATGTACTTAATATTGGCATTTTTTGAACTTTGATGGAATAAAACTAGCAAGACTCAACGAGTATCAATACCGGACTACATACACTAGGTAGGTGAAATATTTACCTATCAGATGTATATAGTCCCAATATGCGGAGACCTGCGACAGCGATGCGTAAGCCATAAAACTAAGGCAACCTCGCCTAAAAAGAAGAAGAAGAAGAAGAGCGCATGCGTATTGGCCTGTAGCTTCTTTGTATTTAAATGATAACTTTGCGTAATGCTGTTTTGCAAATACTACCTTACATATATGCCTTTCTACAATAATAAATTGCTAATTACCTGCTTTGGAAAAAATGACAAGACTTGTTATTTAAGTTGAAGAAAAGTTTGTCCTATTTGTGGGTTGGTCGTTTTTATTTCCGTTTACCTCATTGGATGTAAATATTAATTTGTTTACCTAATTAATACAAAAAGGGTAATACCGAAACACGAATGATGGAAATACTTCAGGGAGATTTTTTGAAAATGATGAAGTGACATCTTTTATAACAGGTGTTAGTCAAGAGATCATTAAGGCTGTTATCTTGAATGTTATAAATTGCAAGGAAATGGTAAATGGTGAACAATTTTCCGAATATACTTCAAAGACTGCTCATCTTTTGACTGAATTGTATCCGCAAAAAAAAACTTACCCCAACGGTACATAGGATTTTGGCTCACGGAAAGGATTTAATAGAATATCAGTGTTTACCACTTGGAGAGCTATCCGAAGAAGCATTGGAATGTAAAAACAAGGACTACAAGGAATACATTAAAAACTTCTCGTGTTAGACATAAGAGGCCTTTTTAACATGCTAGCAGCCTCTTCGGATTCACTTATTGCATAACTGGGACACGTGCGATCACGAAAGGATTTAAAAAAGAGCAACGATAGTCCCGAAATGTTGAGTTTTTCCACATACTGATGTAAATATTGAAAATTATTTTGAAGAAAATCAGCCATCAATAGCAAATTTTCAAAATTAACCTAAAAAATATTAAATAAAATTTTTTTTTTCTTTTTGTAATTATGTTAAAAAATCAAACTAAAACATTAACAAATGTTACATAGTCGTCTAAAACAATGAAAAATTCCATTTGTGATTGAAAAAACCCGGGTTTCGATCCATTTTTAAAGGAAAAACATGCTTGGAAATATTTTCTGACTTTGACCTTGAATATTACAGCACCACGAACACCCAGCACTTTTGACAAAAATTCATTTTGAAGCTTAAGGTATTCTTTATCATAAGCTTTTTAAATTTTTGAAATCGCTTTATTGGTTTAAACGCTATGATTTTTGCAATGCTAAATGCCAGAAGGCCCCACTGTGCGACACCAGGACATAGCCTGTTACGCGCGAGCCCAAGCAGATAACTGCCCACCTCCCACCCGACCGACCGAGGGGTGCAGCCGTATAACGCACGGCACGAATCGCGTGGACAAATACACAATAGAAAAAACAGACAAACAAATAATACTATAGCTATCTATTAACTAAATGGGATAGGATAGATGTTTTAAGCGTATTAATAGAAAACTCTGAGCTGATTACAGGGAATAGAAGGTTGTAATCAGAGCAGAGGACCCCTTCATGCATAGCATAGTTAGAAGAACAACGACTAAAGGATAAAGGTATTAAAGGATGTCTACTCCGTCTTAATGGTACCGACAGATTCACCTGAGCTAATAACTCAGGCGAGTCGATATCACCAATAAGGAGCTTGTGATTAAAAATAACACCAAGCATAATTCTACGGTTAGTTAGGGACGGAAGGTTAATCAAGAGAAGTCTACTAGAATACGAAAGCAAATTGACATTGCGATCCCAGCTTAAGCGACGAAGAGCAAATAGCAAAAACTGCTTTTGAACGGATTCAAGTCTAATCTGGTGCGACTCATATTGAGGTGACCAAATGCAAGATCCATACTCTAAAATAGGACGGACAAGCGATGTAAAAAAGAACTTTAGTTGTATAGGGGTCATCAAATTCTTTTGACCATCTTTTAATGAAACCCAGGACACTCATGGCCTTTGCGACCGTGGTGGAAATGTGGGTGTTAAAATTTAACTTATGGTCCATAAGTACGCCCAAATCATTTATATTATTTAAACGTTCTAAAGGGCTATTGTTTAGAAAATAAGTGACCAGTTGAGGAGAGTTACAAAAAAAAGTCATTACCTTACATTTGGTAGTGTTAAGATTTAGTAGATTAAACTGGCACCAGGATTGAAAGTTTTTAAGATCAGCTTGTAGCCGACTAAATGAATCTGTATCTTTATGAGTAAGACAAAGCTTAACATCGTCAGCATACATAAGCACACGCGAATGAACAATGACTGATGGAAGATCGTTAATGAATAGTGTGAAGAGCAGAGGGCCAAGATGACTACCTTGAGGTACACCAGAAGTCACAGGAATGGAAGCGGAAAAAGAAGACTTAAAAAGTACCTTCTGTTTTCTATTTGTTAAATATTCACGAACCCAAGAAAGGAAAAGGGGTGGAAACCCAATGTCGCTCAGCTTAGAAAGTAATAGGGTATGATTAACGGAATCAAAGACTTTGCTAAAGTCAGTATATATTACATCAGTTTGTTTACCATTTTTAAACCCTGAGAATAAACAGGTTTAACTAATTTAAGCTCGCTAAGAATAGAACTTTCATCAATCACTGGATTGAAAATGCAATTAGCCTTTTTTAAATGATAAGGATACGGACTTGCTCGATATTCCGTTGAGGAATATGTTGTTTTGAAAAAACTCGCAAACATATCGGCAATTGCCTGATCAGTGCTTGCTTTTTTATTTTGAAAAGACAAAAAAGATGGGTGCACAGAGGTCTTACGTTTAGAATTAACAAAGTTATAAAATTGTTTAGGGTCGGAAGAAAACTGAAGCTTAAACCGCTGAAGATAATTCTTATAGCATTGTGTATTAAGCATCATGAATTTTGAACGAGCGACTGTATACAGAG
The DNA here is from genome assembly GCF_018151085.1 of Drosophila tropicalis. Classification (NCBI taxonomy): domain Eukaryota; kingdom Metazoa; phylum Arthropoda; class Insecta; order Diptera; family Drosophilidae; genus Drosophila; species Drosophila tropicalis. The sequence continues at coordinate 21,506 of NW_027172400.1, read as the reverse complement.
CATAATCTGATGAACGACGTGTTCTTCACGAGAGAACCAGGGAGGTTTGTTAAGCCGCTCCAGCCTACCAAGAGGCACACAAATATCAAAGAGTGAATTCAGAGTATCATAGAAAAAACGAACAGCTGAGTTCATATCTCTACAATTGTACAGATAAGACCAATGTTTTCATTAAGGCTGGCAAAGTCAGTCTTACGAAAGCACCTAGTTAGAGGTAACTCATTTGAACCAAGTAATGGTGAAAGCAAGGGCATATCAATTTTTAAATTTAATGTAGGATGAAATTTGTCTTCTGGAAGAACAAATGGTTCGATCCTAGAAACCTCACAAGAAGAAGAATCCAATACAAAAATAAGCTCTAACGATTTTCTATTAGAATTTAAGTCGGGATTGACTTGGGATAAAGATAAGCCTAGAAGGCCATCAATAAAGTCATGTGGCAAAGAGGGCAACAACGTGGTAGATTCATCTGTAAATTAAAATCACCTACAACTATGAGCAAGTCTTGACTGGAAACTAAAGAGGAGACAAACTGAATTCCCTCTAAATGATTTAAATACACCACCATGTCTGACAATGGTGGAATATAGGAACAATTAATGAAAGCATTAAAAGATTTAAAATTTACTTTAACACTGACAAACTCAATCTCCTGTGTACTAGAAAATTGAATCATTTCAGATGATAAAGCAGCATCAACAGCTATCAGAACGCCACCACCTATTCGAGAAACTAGTATACGTTTTGGCCAAAAATCTTCTCGACATATAGTGTCGAAGATATTGGCAGAAACACTAATTTTAAAGGACGAAATGTCCCAAGAGTAAGAAAAGAAAAAAAAAAAAAAAAAAAAAACTTCTTTACCGCAATATTCGAGACGTTAACTTTCTTCCGAATATAGGCTATTACATCATCAGATGTGACAACAGGGTCTAGCCTAGAAATATTTTAGGGTAAGTGTGTCGCAGAACTTATGTTGGTAAATGAAGAATCAGTGCAAGTCAAAAATAAACCACCTAGATCAATCGCATAAGGATTAAGTATTAATTTTTATTATATCGCCAACAGAAATGTGGCAACCGGTGATAAGCCACCAATACACAATAAAAGAACCAGTAGCGGTCATCATTTCTGAAGCCAGTTCGTAGTGCTAAGACAGCATAAAATAATGAAAAGACGGTCAAACGAGACTTGGAAGTTTGCAACGACAGCGAGCACACGTTTCGGGGCATACCTGCAGTCAGTTTGATTTTTTCGTTTAAGCCATAATAAAATTAATTGTAATACTAACATCATTGCCAATAACCGAAACCGGATATAAATAAAATACCACAAATTTGGGGCTCAACCGGGATGGCAGATTAAAAGTGAAAGAATTAATTTTGGCTAGTTAATTTCCCAAATTCGTTAAAACTTGTGAAATTCTAAGAAGGAAGGAGCAAGTGACGCTGCCTCGAGGGAACCGTCGTTTCAGTATGTGAAAGCAAGATAGCTGCAGTAAAAACGCGTTATCGGCGAACAACAAAAACTTGAAAATTCAACCGATGAGCGAGACAGCAAGTGACGCTGAGATAAGGCAACTGCAGAAGGAGTGAGAATGCTGATCAAGAAGGTGGTTCTGGAATTTTCGCATCACATGACAGAACATTCGTGAGAAGTTTGGACGAAGAAGGTACCATTTGGATGCTCACTGGTGTATCCGTTCAAAAGGCAAGGCTGGAACGGATCGAAGTGCAAAATAGAGAGCGCTGGAGAAGTGTACGGCGCTAGAGAGACTGTGACGATTCATTGCAAGATTGATTCAGGGTTGCAAATTCGATATAAGGCGGCCACAACAGAGGCTGTGCAAATTGCTAGAGAAGTGTATAGTGCTTACCAGTGTTGGTGGCAACAACGTTTCGAGGCTGTGTTAACTGCTGGAGAAGAGTACAGCGGTTAGCCAGGGCTGGAGGCAACGAAGCTTGAAGCTAGTATCGAAGCACAGGTTAAGCAAGAGAAGCAAGCAAATGTTGTTCAACATGAATGTTCACGCCACCGGGTGAAAAGTACGAAATGCGGTCATACTGAGGAGAGTGACGAAAGGTTCTCCTGTAGCTCGCCATATTCAATCCAGTACATGACTTTCATTCGAACACCCGTTCTTTTTTTCTGTTTCTATATATTCGAAACTTGTATATACTTCAAACCGAAACATTTATTATTTAATTTATTCACATATTCACAACAAAGCATAATTATTATTATCCTTATTAATCACTCGCTCACCATACCACGAAGTAATTGGCACGCGCCAACTAATTGTACTCTCATTGGATCCTTCCGCCCCACGAACAATGACAAAGTTGAAGTTAGTTCGAGTACGTTCACTCCGTCTGGGTTAGAACTAAATACTCGTAGCTCACCTATGAATTAAAACGGCTTGTAGATACAGGAGCAAACATGTGCTTCGCTGTGTTTTTTTTGGAAGCTAGGAGTTGAACAACTAACAGGTCCTGGAAAGTGTTTGGTAGGAATAGGAGAGGCAACGATTTTGACGTTTGCTAGTTTCTTTATAATGGTGACCATCGACAAAATTAAGGTAGTAGTTGAATTTCATGAAATTAATAGAAGAAAGAACTAAATTTGTTGAGGATTGTATGAAGCAATTTGAATATGTCTGCATAGTTTTCGAAGGGAAGGACAAAGTCGGTTTAGAGTTGTCTCATTTAAGTCAAGAGCAGGCTAAAGAGGTCGAAATGATAGTCCAGGGATTAGAAAAAACGGAATTCTGATGCAAAGATCGAAATTAGAATTATTTTGAAAGATGATATTCCCGTATACCAACACCCAATATTGCAGGATTTAGGTTACAGTCTAGAACATCGGTCAGAATCAAGGATAAGGCATGTAGATGCCTTGAGTCGAGTTGGCTGTTATTCAATAACAGTGTTATGCATCGTTTGAAAGAAGCGCAATTGGTGGATGATTGGACAAAAGCTATATGAAGTTTACTTCAAAAAATGGCGAGTATGAGGATTTCTATATTTCTAATCAGGTCTTGTTCAAAGATGCCAATAAGCAGTTGATCGTAGTATCCGAGCAGATGGAGAATGAAATAATCTTACTGGCCCATAAACTAGGACACTTCTCTGAAGCTCAAAGGAAATTACTTGGGGCCGTACACGGTAATTGCAATTCAGAAAAATGGAAGAGCTGAGTTCATGAAACCTTGGGGACATTCTTTCGAGTCGAATAAAAAGTGAGGAGGGCCGAATGTAGGAACCGGTGATGAGGCACCGATGCACAATAAAAGAACCAGAAGCGGTCATCGTTTCAATGAAAAATAATAGCTTAAAAAAAATGTTTAGTAAAATAATAATTAATCGATTATTCAAATTTCATTATATTTTATTTGCATAATGGATAATTTAGGTGGCTAAGCTAAGCAAAACAGCTGTGCCTCGTTTTATCCAATAATCAGCTTTTTCATTTCCCGATTTTAAATCTATAGCAAGAACAAAGGATCCTGATCGAATTGGATAGTAGTATGCAGGACACTGATAAATTCCACGTGATCGCTTTTTGAGATTTTCAACTGGTTTAAAATGTATCACAGGTAAGGGGCAAATTAATTCCATGGGAAGCGGATCTTGGAGACATTGATTCTTTCGAAGCCAACCAGCGCCTTCTAAATATAAATTTCTTATATAAACACCACCTCCTTCTCGAATAATTCGAGCTGCTGATGCATCTTCTTCCACAAATACGTAAAACTCCCATGATAACTCATCGATTGGAGTCTTAGTAAGACGTGCGGATGTTTGCAAGACAGCTGTCACAAATCCTGTGGGAAAAGTATACGCAGCCAACCAAAACAATGTGGGTGGCCTGAGAGTCTTCGCCCAAGTGCTAAAGTGCAGCACACGCTGTATTAGATCTCGGGACCAAGCGGCTAAAGGTTTAAGGGAAGGGTAAGCTACAGTGGTATAATGATTTAGAATTATTAATATAACTATATGAATTAATATTAAAAGATGCTACATACCCTTAAGCCATTGTAGTGGAACACGACCCTCTAGCACAGATAAATAAATTTCCTCCAAGTCAGAGCTCATGACAACTAAGCCTTGTATTCCCCGTCGTAAATCTATTAGATGACTTCTCATTTTATTAAGTAAATTATTATAGCGCTGAATTTCCTGGAGTAATACAACTTCCAAAGGCGTGCGAACTATTCCAATAAGTTTTGCGGTTTGGTCGTAATTTATTTCATCTGGTGTGCCTAATAAAATTTCCTTAGCCAAATCAGAAACTTTAGTTTCTGCATTCTCAGTTGATTTGTAAAACGTTGACTGGGCTTGCATCGAAAGTAGAGTGTCAAAAAGCATTTGAGTTTCTCCAATAAGTGAGGCTATATCAGCATTCGAATGCTGCCCAAACGCTTCAGGTTTATCAAAGTTGGGAAACATTTGAATTTGGTCTAAGTAGGACTGGATATCACCATCGTCGGGTATAAAATAGTTCATTAATGGAGACAGCCTATTATTATTGTTAATTAATGGATTTTAGTCGAAGGAAGGAAAGTGTAAATGAAGTAAGTCGACTCGCCGACTTCGGTATACCATGCACAAAGTGAACGCATATTAAAAGATTTAAAGCCCAAATGTAAGTCTCTTTAATTGTAGCAAGTGCTATCTCGCTCACATATCCGAGATCTACTTGTTTATACAGATAGACGGACGGACATGGCTAGATAGACTCGACTGTTGATATTGATCAAGAATATATACTCTTTTATGTCGAAAACGCTTTCTTCTGCTTTCTACATACATTTTGGCGACTTTAATATACCATTTCAAGCTATGCATAACATAATAATTTACTTACCGAAATTTTCTAGTCAGCAATGCTTGTTCACAATAAAATTGGCTTATATAGGTCATCAACAATCGCCGATCCCAATCATCAGTTACATGTCCTCCATAATTAACACCAGCTATTAGGTATTTCAGGGCCCCCCATGGAGTATCTTCATACTCATTTAAGTATAATAACAGTAATATTTCTGATACTTCAAAGTCGGAATCATTAAAACTATAAGTTACATTCCATCCTAACTGCAGAAACTTTTTACGTTCTAGTAAGATAGTGTGGAAAAAACAAAGTGCAAAAAGGAGTTTTTTATATTTGATGGGATCGTTGCACAAATCCATGTTTCCTTCATTAACATTGTTGTAAAGACGTTTCATATTTGCTTTGATTCCACGGGGTGGTTCAGTAGTCATTTTTTATGCTTGTTTGCAATATTGATATTGGAAATTCTGGATGAGGGCTTGAGCTTAGCCAGAGTCGAAATTTTCTATGCATTTTCAACGACTTCATTGTAGTAATCATCTTGTCCAATGTAGGCATCCAACTTAAAGACAAATGGCAATTAGCAAGGAAGACCCAATGACCGTCTATTATTCCCTTCATTATAAGCTTTGTTGCTACTGGAGCTTGTCCTTGCCCCAGACTAAGAGAGTACATACGCTGAGACATTTTCATAGTTTCTGAAAGCGTTATCAGGGATTGTGCAGGATCGACACCTGTTGAAAGCACGAAAATTAGAGGTGTTTCAGGTACTGATTCCTCGAAAGCTGCTTTCAAATCTAGAACTGGAGGTTCTACATAACGTGGTCCAAGTTTACTGATGATAAACTGGGTCATACAAAACGTAATCCGATCTGGCCTTAGAGAACGTACAACGCAAATTTTTTGAAAATCTGTGAGCTTGTCATTCCATTCTCCTACTAATTCTTCTTGTTCGGGGAAAGTAGTGGCATACCAAGCTGAAAAGAATCCGATTTATAAGTGAGGGTTAATTATGTGATTTAAAGACGATTACCTGAAGTCTAGGAAAATTTCTATATTTGATCGTTCTGAGGTGTAGTTTGTTGTATGCCAAATGAGCATATGCCCACTGTATTGAAGAGTATACAATAGTAATAATAGTAACACCTCATAACATAACGACACTTTGTTGCTATGTTTATGCAATGACATATGTATATACATTATGCGGACTGGCCGGACTAGCGTCAGAACGCTAGCGTAAGCACTTCTTGAGTATGTACCATCTGTACATATATATGCATATATATGTACAAATACATATGACATGATATGTACTTCCGTTCTGCCGCTACTTTGAGCGACAGAACTCCAAACCTTATTATGTACTTTAGGCTAAGTCCATTATTAAATAAAGAGATACGATTCATTCTGACAGCAGCAAAGCCAAAAGTTCCACCTAGACAGCAGCGACGAAGAGATAGTTGTGGAGAGACAAATATAAATGAATATCCGAGTGAATGGAGTGCGGATGGATAAAAATGAAAAACGACATAAAAAGCGCGGCGGTGTTAAACAAAGACTAAATTGGAAATTGATCATCTCAGCAAAGTCTTGAACAATTAACGATTCTGTTTCCATACAAGTAAAGCGCCTATTTCATGAAGCACAACTAGTGCAATTAATAAATAAAAAACAAAACCCATCGTGCACCTACCGCAACTACCACAACAGTAACTCCCCCCATTCCAACAGCTATCCCAGCATATAAGAGGCAATGTCCGGCGGGACATTGCGAGATTTCCGAAAATTTATTGTTATATATATGTAGCGTTGATTTAATGATCGTAACAATACTTATTTATTTATTAATATTTTGTTTGATTTATTAATATAATTGTTTGATGACAATCGAATTCAACATACTTATAAAAATAACACTGGACTACTTATGGACCTTGATGTGCGACTTAGTTGACAGTCTCCTTGCGAATGAATTACGGCCTAAAGAGGCTCTCTCAACTTATTTAATGATCCTATGTCCTTGACAGTCTCCTTGCGAATGAATTACGGCCTAAAGAGGCTCTCTCAACTTATTTAATGATCCTATGCCCTGCTCTCTCTATTACTACTAGAATGTTCGGCCACTACGTGTTTGTCTTTTCTCTTCTATCACTTTGGATTGCTCTCTCTCAATGCCATTTCCCACATTCGGCCCTCCTGACAGTACATTCGACCCGAAAAACGGTCCCCACAATTTCATATATTCCGATACTGTTGATGTCCTATTAGACCTTTCGGCCTGTCCGACTTTCTCTACTTCATGTCTTCCATGATTTTTAATGGCCGTTACCTTATAGGGTCCTAAAAACTTTCCTTTAAGTTTTAGAGCAACGACCAAATATTGAACGCAAAATGTGCGTTTATTTCGAAATGGCCAAAAATGAACGTGGCTATTTTTAAAAAATCATAATGTCTGATGAGGCGCATTTCAACTTGAATAGAGGAGTGAATAAAAAAAATTGTCGGTTTTATGCTACTGAGCACCCTCAATTCATCGAAACGCAACCTCTTTACGACCAAAAAGTTACTGTGTTGCCGTTAAAGCCATAAAGCCCGTACTTCTTTGAAAACGAAAATGGAGCAACGGTAACCGTGAATGGAAAGCGTTATCGGACAATGATAACCCAATTTTTCATTGCCATTTGTTCGTGAAAATGAATTGGATAATTACTGGTTCCAACAAGACGGCGCTACATGCCATACAGCGCATGCCACAACCAATTTATTGCGCTGAATTTTTTTTCCGGAAGATTAATATCGAAAAACGGCGATTACTAGCGACTGGCCACCAAGATCACCTGATTTGACGCCTCCTGACTTTTTTCTAAGGGGATATTTAAAATCCAAGATATACACTTCTAAACCCCTTTCCTTACCCTGGCTGCGCTGAAAGAAATATCCGACAAGAAATTGCTGCCATATCGGCCGAAACATTGGGCAAAGTGATGCGAAATACCAAAAAAAGGCACATTTTGCGGTCAAGACCAGAGGCGGTAATTTACGAGAATCATATTCAAACAGAAGTAAGAAAAAATCTCCTTGGACCTGTCAGCAGACAGTTAATGAATATAATGATTCAGCCCTGGGCGAGAGACGTTATGCTCTACCTCTGGTGTTATCGATTAATGAAGAAGAAGTAGTTGGCGAATAAACGTTAAGAAGGAAAGGTGCGAACGAATAGCTCCTACGATCGGTGGTAACGAACGGCCATCAAGAACGAATCCAACGGCATCGCTTTACAAACGTCTCTTAATTGTTGTCTTAATTAGTTAATAAATTTATATTAGTGTTCTACCTAAACGTACGAGTCTCACATTTCTATTGGTCCCGAAATTCACCTAAGCCTTCCTGACAGCTTCTCCATCTACAATCTTCTACTGGGTAATGAGATTTACAATCGACCTTCTCAGAAGTGGGTTTTAGATGTGACAATTTTCAGATGTGGGATGGTATCCAATTATCATAATTTGGATAGTGTGAAAAAAGGAACTGATATTTTTCATAAGTAGAAGTGTGTGAAGAAAAAGGTAACTCGAAAGGTGTTATATTGTGTGTTCTGTGCATGAACGAACTCGTGGAAACGAGAACGAAAAACGAATAAGCGAAACGAAAAATCAACGAACAACAATAATGCCGCATAAAAACTACGTGTCAAAGAAAGCTTTGCAGCAAAAATTTAGACAAGCTGGATTGTCAACGTCAGGAAATCGAGAACAATTACAGAGAAAATTAACGAAGATCTGTAATGACGACGAATACGCCAGTGAGGAAAATCAATCGATGGTTAAAAAGATAATCCAATTAGAAAAAACGATTAGAGTATTGCAGGAGCGTTCATTTCAACCTGCAATGATTTCGTCACCAATCGAGGTCAGTGACGTAAATGTACAAGGAGTTTCTGGAGAAAGAACGTGCTTTTGAGAAACGAACGAACAAACGTAACGTATGTGCCACCCGAAAACACTGCTACGTCTTAGCAGTACGACAATGTTGCTATGTTTCGGCAACTAGGTAACACTGCTAGGTCTCGGCAGTACGATAATGGTGCTACGTTTCAGCTACTCGGAAACACTGCTACGTCTTAGCAGTATGATCATGTAAATACTTCGCAACAACTCGGTTGTGCAGCTACGTCTCAGCAGCACGCTTACTTTGCTACGTCTCAGCAACCCAATTACATTGTTACATCGCAACACGGCTATATGTTTACGCCTCACCAACACGTACTCTTCGCTCCGACTCATCAGAATGGTAACATTGCTAGGATCCAGCAGTGCAATAACGTTGTTACATCACAGCAAGATAATTTTGTCCAACATCACGGAATTACGTAAGCAAAAGTGGGTCAAACACAAATGTAGGTCAGTATTTGGAAAATTCTCAGAATTTCGCGACCCGCATCATCGCATCAGTTTGTTAAACGTGTGGAAATTTTTAATTTTTGCAATTCAACAAAAGATGCAAGGTGCAGCTCGTTACTTGATTATTTTTATAAAATGCTAGCCATTGATAAAAAGGGTGAGTTATCTGATTCAGCAATTGTAACACATATTGTAACACATCAACGATTACGATCTTAAGCGCAAGATATCAAACCACTACACCTCATGCAACGAACTTTTACGAGATATACATGCCTATTCGTCTCAAAACGAAATCAAATATAATCCACATAGTTTTAAAAATAAACGTGAGTTTAACGGTAATACGCAGAAGTCAAGTCAATCCGTAATAAAACGAACAGTCAAAGAAAAGATAGAGCCGTCAATCAAATGTTTTAAGTAAAATTAAAATAGAAACGACTCTAAATCGAACGGATTCCGAAACCGAGGAATTGGAAAAAGTCTTAATAGATAATGCTGCTTGTTTCGGCAGACCAACGAATTAGGTAAATGCTCAATATCGAAAATGGAAATCGCTTTAACGAAACCATACCGAACACCGTTTGCGCTCAGACCTATTGTTACGAATATCATATCTGAGCTACTGGAAAACGACATAATTCGTCCTTCGTCATCGTAGATAAAAAGAATGGAGAACATCGTCTTTGCATCGACTATCGTCGCCCTAATAGTATCACGGCCAAAATTCCATTTCCTATGCCAAACATGGATGTGCAATTTGCTCAACCAGCTGGAAAGGTCTATTTTACGCAACTTGATATACGTATGGGTTACCATCAAATCGAGATAAGTGAATCGTCCAAACAATACACGGCATTTATTACAGCTGACGGACATTATGAATACAATAGAATGCCTTTTGGACTTGTTAACGCTCCGGCAGTCTTTCATTCGGTAATGAACCAAATCATAAAACTTATGGAACCAGGTGAGGTACTCGCATATTTAGATGACGTAATAATCCCAAGTAACAACTTTGTATCTGGTATGCAACGAATTAAAAAGTTTTTATCGATCTTACAAGACAGTGGCTTAACCCTACGGTACACAAAAGCACGTTTCCCCAATCCCAAATTATATCCTGGGTCACATAGTCAATAAAGATGGAATAAAACCTGGCGAATGTAAAGTAAGCGCAATTAAAAACTTTCAAATACCTAAAAACGTAAGAGAAGTAAGAAGATTCCTTGGTCTCACATGTTTCTTCAGAAAATTTATTGAAAATTGTTCATTAATATCACGTCCTTTAACAGAGACGGGGAGAAACCCAACAACATGCATTTATCGAACTGTTCTCACTCTTTACGATTTTCGGCTAAACACGAAGTACACATGGATGCTTTGTTTTTTTAGGTCCAGCAGAAGTTTTACTGCAGCACTGTACTAACGCTGAGAGTAAATACCACAGTTACGCATTGGAAACGCTTGCAGTAATAGAAACACTCCAAAGATTCAGAGTGTACCTTTTGGGAAAATCATTTCTCCTGATTTCGCTCCCGGAAGGATCGCTACATGAATTTGTTCGGATCATAATTTCGGAAATCGACGACTGGTTGTTAACAATGCAACTACGTCACAATGATCAACTAAAGCAGCTACGTACTGATTATGTCATCGAAAATCATCGCCTTTATCGAATAACGGAAAACACTATTGCCTTTGTTATACCAAAGGCATTTAGATGGCGCGTTGTTAAAAGTTGCCATGATGATGTCGGACACTTTGGTCTTGATAAAACCATGTAGAGAATTTATAAACGATTTTGGTTTCCAGAGATGAGGAAGTACGTGAAGGTCTATATCTCTACATGCATCCAATGCTGCTACCGCATGCATTACAACGATGTTCAACCGATCCCTTTTCGTCGACTTCACGGGGATCATTTGGGTTCCTTTTGTCGAAGCAAACGAGGAAATACTCATATAAATTTCCAATTGTAAAAGCCGATAAAAGTACAAAAACATAACCCGTTCTATCAACGCTAAACGAAATTTCTAGTTACTTCGGCTTGCCAAATTTTATTATAACATACCGTGGAACAGCGTTTGCGTCAAAAATATTTAAGGATTACTATAAGCAAAACCATATCCAACAAGTTAAGAACGCTGTAGGAACACCCCGTGCAAATGGTCAAGTGAAACGCGCTAATCAAATAATTCTGAATTATATACGAACGAAAAACGAAAATCCAAAGGATGGGGATCTGACTCTTCATAACCTTCAATGGACTGTCAACTCGCAGAAAAACAGCACCACTGGATTCAATCTAATCGATCTTCTATTTAATTTCAACGCTATTGATAAAATTAAAATAGAAACGACTCGAAACCGAGGAATTGGAAAAAGTCTTAATAGCTAATGCTGCTTGTTTCGGCCAGAAGACCAACGAATTAGGTAAATGCTCAATATCGAAAATGGAAATCGCTTTAACGAAACCATACCGAACACCGTTTGCGCTCAGACCTATTGTTACGAATATCATATCTGAGCTACTGGAAAACGACATAATTCGTCCTTCGTCATCGTAGATAAAAAGAATGGAGAACATCGTCTTTGCATCGACTATCGTCGCCCTAATAGTATCACGGCCAAAATTCCATTTCCTATGCCAAACATGGAAGTGCAATTTGCTCAACCAGCTGGAAAGGTCTATTTTACGCAACTTGATAAACGTATGGGTTACCATCAAATCGAGACTGGATTCAATCTAATCGATCTTCTATTTAATTTCAACGCTATTGATGTCGTGCAAAACAACCTTACTGCAGCGATACACGCAGACCAGGATAAACCGTATTCCAACGAAACCGTCACCGAAAATCGAGGTCTAGCTGCAGCCAATATCGCATTAGAGCTAAATGGAAGAAACGTTTTGATGCCAAACACGCTAACCTTTTTGTTTATTCTACAGGTAATCTTGTAGTAGTCGGGAACGAACCAGACGCGGCAGGCGAATCTCGTAAACTGGAACCACGATACCGAGGTCCTTATGAAGTCGTCAAAGTCCTTGGAAACGATCGTTATGTAATCTAAGATATCCCCGGCATACAGATTACAGGATTTAAATACTGTTCTGTATACTCCTCGGATAAGATGGAAACCTGGTGTTAAAATATTCCTGAATTGGATGTATCTGACGACGAAGATGCTCGAATCCAGGGCGATCCGAATACAGGATTGGCCGAGCTGTCACCAGACAGTTTATGAATATAATGATTTAGCCCTGGGCGAGCGACGTTATGCTCTACCTCTGGTGTTATCGATTAATGAAGAAAAAGTTGTTGGCCAAAAACGTTGAGAAGGAAAGGTGCGAAAGAATAAGCTCCTACGATTGGTGGTAACGAACGGCCATCACGAACGAATCCAACGGCATCGCTTTACAAACGTCTCTATATTGGTCCCAAAAGTCGCACTACCCCGCCTAAGCCTTCCTGACAGCTTCTCCATCTACAATCCTCTCATTAGATTTACAATCGACCTTCTCAGAAGTGGGTTTTAGATGTGACAATTTTCAGACGTGGGATGGTATCCAATTATCATAATTTGGATAGTGTGAAAAAAGGAACTGATATTTTTCATAAGTAGAAGTGTGTGAAGAAAAAGGTAACGCGCAATTTACGCGGTAGAATAGCGTGGTATGGGAAACTCGAAAGGTGTAATGTTGTGTGTTCTGTGCATGAACGAACTCGTGGAAACGAGAACGAAAAACGTATAAGCGAAACGAAAAATCAACGAACATACAAGCGTGAAAAAGACAACAATAATGCCGCATAAAAACTACGTGTCAAAGAAAGCTTTGCAGCAAAAATGTAGACAAACTGGATTGTCAACGTCAGAAAATCGAGAACAATTACAGAAAAAATTAACGAAGATCTGTAGTGACGACGAATACGCCAGTGCGGAAAATCAATCGATGGTTAAAAAGATAATCCAATTAGAAAAAACGATTAGAGTATTGCAGGAGCGTTCATTTCAACCTGCAATGATTTCGTCACCAATCGAGGTCAGTGACGTAACTGTACAAGAAGTTTCTGGAGAAAGAAACGTGCTTTTGAGAAACGAACGAACAAATGTAACGTATGTGCCACCCGAAAACACTGCTACGTCTCAGCAGTACGACAATGTTGCTACGTTTCTATAACTCGGTAACACTGCTACGTCTCAGCAGTACAATAATGTTGCTACGTTTCGGCAACTCGGTAACACTGTTACATCTCAGCAGTACGACAATGTTGCTATGTTTCGGCAACTAGGTAACACTGCTAGGTCTCGGCAGTACGATAATGGTGCTACGTTTCAGCTACTCGGAAACACTGCTACGTCTCAGCAGTACGATCATGTAAATACTTCGCAACAACTCGGTTGTGCAGCTACGTCTCAGCAGCACGCTTACTTTGCTACGTCTCAGCAACCCAATTACATTGTTACATCGCAACACGGCTATATGTTATTTCTAGTTACTTCGGCTTGCCAAATTTTATTATAAAATACCTTGGAACATCGTTTACGTCAAAAATATTTGAGGACCATAAGCAAAACCATATCCAACACGTTAAGAACGCTGTACGAACACCCCGTGCAAATGGTCAAGTGGGACGCGCTAATCAAATAATTCTGAATTATATACGAACGATGAACGAACATCCAAAGGATTGGGATCTAACTCTTCATAACTTTCAATGGACTGTCATGTAGTATACTTTTAGGGATAGGATTAGGCCACATACTTTTAGGGATAGATTATAAGTAATTAGAACTTAAGCATAATGTCTAGCTTTAAGTACCGGTAAGGACCCTAGCCATAAGACCAATGTAAATGCTACACTATAAATACCGGGCTTGCGGCCCCAATAAATCACTCCTGCCTACCAGTGGCAACAAATAAAAAGGCAATAAGAAGAAAAAAAATCCTTGCCATACAAAGAAAGGCAAAGTGAAAAAAAGGAAGCAGGCTCAAATACCGATGACCAGGACCATTCCCCAAATAAAGCGGCGAGGTGGCCTTCTCGTCAGATTTAGGAGGCAGGGAGCGGCCCTGCTGGCCCAAGTAAACAGCGACCCACCACCACCATGGGCGGGGGCATGCCAAATTTGGATTAGAACATGCCGACTTGAAGAACAACAGCAACAACAAAAAGAGGCAAAGCAGCAGAACCAACAGCAACAGAACCGACCAGCAACAGCAGCAGATGCATAAACACAAAAAAAAAAAATTAACAAAATAATAAGAAAATAAAAAAAGTGTGCTAACATATGTAGGCACCTTTGTGGCAAAAGGCGATTTTTGCGCTGCCATTATAAACTAATTTGAATATATAAATATTATTAACAAAAAGAAAAAAAAAATCAAAGAAGCTAACATCGGCTATGCCGAAGTTTGTATACCCTTGCAGTCCTTGGTAATAATAATTTTACATGTTCAAAATTTGTTTTTTGCAACTCAATTCATCAATATACAAACAAAACAATTTTACTCTCATATATGTAAATTTCATAGCATACTCGATTTTTATGAAAATGTTTCTTCTAGTTCTTCTAGAGCTATATTATATAGTGGTCCGATCCTTATGGTTTTCATACTTTATTTTTGCCGGGTAATAAAAACCCACGAAAAAAATTTCAGCCCGATATCCCTTAAGACGGCTGAGTAAAACGCGTACGCAGAGACGGACATGGCTACATCGACTCAGCTTCTCACGCTGATCAAGAATATATATACTTTATGGGGTCTGAAACGTCTCCTTCTGTGCGTTACAAACATCTGATCAATTTTATAATACCCTCTACAAGGGTATAAAAATAAAAAAAAAAATTATATATTGTCCATAAAATTTCTTGAATAAGTCTATCATTGCCAAAATACCCTCGAAAAAAAGAAAATACATATATACACATACATATATACATATACATAGGCCTATATTCACTAAAATGAAAAATACACAAAAAAATAATAAATTCCAATCGGCCTAACAAACACAAAAACACAAAAAAAAACAAATATTCCAATCGGCCTTATATACCCCAACATACCCTAACGAAGAGCACATGTCAAACATTCAAAGCGAGCTTTTGAAAAAAAAGTTCAATAAAGTTTAAAAAAAAAAACCTCAAGTAAATTTCACAAAGCTTGCAAGCACACATACAGCTTTCTGATCGCAGCAAGCTCCACAAGATCAAAATTGCCTAATAACGAAGTCTAAATACCCTATAAGAAAAATGACAAAATTTTTTTTGGAAACAATTAAATATTAGAAAATAGAATTTTAAACAAATTGAAAAAATTAACAAAGAAAGAAAGAGAATCAAAATTTTTTTATATATTACAATATACAGAAGAAAAAAAAAATGAAATACTAAGAGAACAAAATTATTTTAAGGGAATTAAATATACCCTAAAGATAAAACCAAATGTAACAAAATTTCAATGGATCAGAGCATAGAAATATTGAAAGAAAAATTTCAGAATGCGTACAAGTGCCTAAATAAAACCATTTATATACACCCTCAAACCATTAATAAGCACCTTGAAACTATCTTCGAGAGTTACAATAGAATAAAGAGTAGCAGTACAGACATATGTAATGAATCAAGTAGTAAAATCTTTACTGAGCTAATATACAGTTTAAATAAACAATTAATAACTATAGCAACAAAACATAATATAAAATTCACAATACCGGTTTGATTCGAATCTAGGAGCAACTTTTGAACCTCTAGCTTCTAAGCTGATTCAGGAGTATGATAGTGGAGTAGAAACAATTCAAAGTTTCATAGATTCACTGGAATTAATCAATGAAATAAAAGCAGAACATGAAGAAACAGCTATTAAAGTCATAAAAACAAAACTAAAAGGGGACGTTAGACTACTAGTTACAAATGAAAACACTATAAATGGTATAACCCAAACATTAAAGAAAGAAATTAAGGGTGAAACAGTTCAGGTAGCAGAGGCAAGATTAATGAATTTAAAACAAAATGGCAAGAACGCAAGTTTATTTATGTCAGAAAAATAAAATCGCACTAAATCATTGAAACGCGCATTCATAACAGACAACGTAAACCCTGAAACAGCAAAGAAACGTGCAACTCAAACAACAGTGAAATCAATCATAAAGAACTGCGATAACGAAAAGGTCAGAACAATAATAGCAGCAGGCAATTTTACTGAAATGAATGATGTTGTAGCTAAATTTGTAAATACATCTACAAATATGGAACAGGATCAGAGCGTGTTTTATACTAAAAGAAACAATTACACAAATAAGAACTCGTACAATAATAATAGAAATTATAATAATAATTACCAAAATAGAAACCCAAATGATAATACTAACTATAACAATACTAGGAATTACAATAACTATAGTAATAATTATAATCGAAGAAATTATAACAATAGAAATACAAAAACTAATTATCCTCCTAAAACAACAAAATAATAATGTCAGATTTACAAACGTAGAAGAAAATTCGGAAAACTCCGAAAGTCCTCTGATGTAAAAAATCGAACAAATAAAATATATAGTTTAAATTGCAACCTTAATAGCTACATAACTTTAAACTTTGACGATGTAGGGACAATAAAATTACTATTAGACACAGGAGCTGATGTATCACTAATAAAACAAAAAATATTAAGAAAAGAAAAACAGTTGACATACAAAGACGGACAAAACTTAGTGGAATAGGACAAAGACGTCCTATTTACAATAGGTGAAACGCAACTAAAGATCAGCAACCTCTCAACGGTGCTCACCTTCCAAGTAATAGAAAATGATTTTCCCATCCCATGACGGAATCCTGGGGCTTGACTTTATAAAAAAATTCAATTGCACACTCAATTATTCCACCAACAAATTGATAATAGATCCATATAAATCAAGATATAAAATTATAATCAATATAGGGATCAGTCAAAACACACATGTATTCCAAATCCCACCGAGAACAGAAAAAAATTGTACGCATTGCAATATCCTCAAACAATAATAACATCTTTATCCCTAATCAAGAATTACACCCGGGGGTATTCGTCGCAAACACTATTTCTACTAAGACTAACCCATATGTCCGCATATTAAATAACACACAGACGTGCAAATTACAAATATAAGCCTATTAAATGAAAAACTGTCCGATTATGAAATCTTAAAAATAGACAAACAGCATGATTCAAAACATAAATCCACAATAATGAACAAACTAGCACCCCATTTTCCCGACTTCGTGAAAGAACCTCTACATAAGTTATGCTCAGAATTTGATGATGTATTCGCAATAGAATCTGAACAAATATCCTTCAACAATTTCTGTAAACAAAAACTAAGACGCAAAGACACAACACCAGTCTACACCAAAAACTACAGGATAGCACACAGTCAAAAAAACGAAATCAATAAACAAGTGGACAAATTGATCAATGATGATTTTATTGAACCATCAATGTCTGAGTTCAATAGTCCGATTTTATTGGTTCCTAAAAAGTCGCTACCTATCAGCAAGGAAAAATGGTGGAGATTGGTAGTTGATTATAGAAAAATTAACAAACAACTAGTAGCGGATACATTCCGACTACCCAGAATGGACGATATCCACGACCAGCTAGGACGCGCGCTTCTCTTGTTTAGACTTAATGTCAGGATTTCATCAAGTAGAATTAGAAGAAAACTCTCGGGACTTAACATCATTTTCCACAGATAAGGGCTCATTCAGATTCAAGCGATTACCATACGGATTAAAAATTGCACCTAACTCCTTTCAAAGAATGATGTCCCTTGCGTTCACGGGTCTATCACCATCCCAAACATTCCTTTATATGGATGATCTAATTGTAATTGGGTGCTCTGAAAGTCTCATGATTAGAAACTTAAGGAATGTTTTTGAAACCTGCCGAAAATATAACATAAAATTCCTCCCTGACAAATGCTCTTTCTTCAGACATGAAGTTACTTTTCTATGACACAAATGCACAAATCAAGGAATTTTACCAGACGAAAGTAAGTTCAAAACGATTCAAGATTACCCGACTCCCAAGAATGGCGACGAAGCCAAAAGATTTGTAGCATTCTGAAATTACTACCGTAGATTCATTCCAAACTTTGCATACCATGCACAATTTATCAATAGATTATTTAGAATTTGATGGACTCCAATTACCCATGTCATACGCATCTAAGGCATTTACAAAAGGTGAAAGCAATAAGTCAACAATCGAGCAAGAATTAACAGCAATACATTGGGCAATTCAATATTTCAAATCATACATATACTGAAAAAAATTACTAATTAGAACTGACCATCAGCCATTAACATGCCTATTTTCTCTAAAAAACCCATCGTCAAAGCTTACTAGAATAAGGCTAGATTAAGAAGAGTTCGATTTTACTATAGAATACATCAGGGGCGCTCTCTCCAGAATTGAATTTGAAAAGTTTGTATACCCTTGGAACTTTTTTGGTAACTCTTTCCTTACCCATTAGCCATCAAAGTGGAAGAACGTTTTATCTAAAAAGGCTTATGTTTGCGAAAGAATGGCCTACAATCATAGGAAATAACTAAAATATTGATCATAGTCACTGTTTTCCACCGATCGTTCCTATGTGAAATAGTCGCCCGATCTAGATCAAATTTGGCACAGTCATTAACAGATATATTAAACTAACAAATGGTTAATTTAAAGGCAATCGCGGTAAAAGTAACGAAGTTATTTACAAAAGTCACTGTTTGCGACCGATCGTTCCTATGGGAGCTATATGATATAGTCATACGATCTTGATCAAATTCGGCACAGTATTTTACAGGCGTAATAAACTCTCTAATATTGAGTTTCACGATAATAGCACAGAAATTAACGAAGTTATTGAGAAAAGTCACTATTCGTGACTTTGGGGTTTGTATGGGAGCTATATGATATAGTGGTCCGATCCGGCTGAATCCGAGATATACAACCCCTGCATATATACAAGCCTACGTGCAAAATTTGAGCTCTGTAGCTCTTACGGTCTAGGAGGAGTTTGCGTTGATCCAGACGGACGGACGGACGGCCGGACGGACATGGCTATTTGAACTCGTTTCGTCGTGCTGATCAAGAATATATATACTTTGTATGGTCGGAGATGCTTCGTTCTATGCGTTGCACCCTTCTGACCAAAATTAATTTACCCTTTTTGCAAGGGTATAATTACTCTCCTTCAACACAGGCGATTTGATCATTAGTAGAAGAATAGATCTGATCGATTCCTTCCAAGGCTTGAAATAGAAGCCGGTGCTCAAAGAATCTATAAACTGAAGATAGACATGTCAGAAAAACTATTTAGGTCATTTACACTTAATGAACTAAAACAAAAAGGAAAAGACATTTAAAACATTTAGAAATAGCTTTTCTACCTAAAGGAAAAGTAATAACAAATAAAGAAGAAATAAGAAATACATTAAATAAATATCATAATGACCCAAAAGAGGGAGGTCATTGCGGGGTTGTTTACAGAACACTAGGAAAAATAAAAAAGAGATTTGTTTTGGAAAAATATGTCTCGGTATGTTGCAACATACATCAAAAATAGCAAGAAGTGCAAACTAGCCAAAGTAACCAGACACAACCACTCCCCATTGATCATAACGCCAACCCCTTCAACCACGTTTGACACAATAATAATAGATACAATTGGACCATTACCAAAAACAATGAATGGTAATGAATACACAGTTACTATTATCTGCGATCTGTCCAAATATCTTATGTCAATACCAATACCAAACAAAAAGTGCAAAAGCGGTTGCAAAGGCAATATTTGAAAAATTCATTTTAATTTACGGCTCAGTGAAAACAATTCTAACAGACATGGGAACAGAATATATGAATTCAATACTAATAGAACTTTGCAAAAATTTTAACATAACTAAAATTAACTCCACGGCGCACCATCATCAAACTCTTGGAACAGTAGAAAGAAGCCATAGAACTTTCAATGAGTACATCAGGTCATATATATCCATTTAAAAAGACGATTGGGATGAATATCTAGCATACTTCACATATTGCTTTAACATCACTCCATCCACCGTACATGGTTATCGAAAAATTTAAAGCATTACAAAAAGAAACATATGATAAAAACACAAAAAAGTGTCGCTAACTGAAGGACAAGAAATACTTTTAAAAAATGATACAGGACATAAATTAGAAAACAAATACACAGGCAAACATAAAATACAGAGCATAGGTCCTAACCATAATGTAGTAATAACTGATGATAAAAACAAAAAGCAAACAGTACATTTAGATAGAATAAAAATAATATAAAAAGAATATAAGAATAATACAAATATTTTTCTTTTTGAAAAAAAAGGAGGTTTAGTATACTTTTAGGGATAGGATTAGGCCACATACTTTTAGGGATTGATTATAAGTAATTAGAACTTAAGCATAATGTCTAGCTTTAAGTACCGTTAAGGACACTAGCCATAAGACCAATGTAAATGCTCCCCTATAAATACCGGGCTTGCGGCCCCAATAAATCACTTTAAGTCAAACCTTGCCTTCGCCTACTTCAGTCACCACTGGATTCAGTCTAATTGATCTTGTATTTAATTTCAACGCTATTGATGTCGTACACGCAGATCAGGATTAACCGTATTCCAACGAAACCGTCACCGAAAATCGAGGTCTAGCCGCAGCCAATATCGCATCAGAAAGAGCTAAATGGAAGAAACGTTTTGATGCCAAACACGCTAACCCTTTTGTTTATTCTACAGGTAATCTTGTAGTAGTCGAGAACGACCCAGCCGCGACAGGCGAATCTCGTAAACTGGAACCACGATACCGAGGTCCTTATGAAGTCGTCAAAGTCCTTGGAAACGATCGTTATGTAATCTAAGATATCCCCGGCATACAGATTACAGGATTTAAATACTGTTCTGTATACTCCTCGGATAAGATGGAAACCTGGTGTTAAAATATTCCTGAATTGGATGTATCTGACGACGAAGATGCTCGAATCCAGGGCGATCCGAATGCAGGATTGGCCGAGCTGTCACCAGACAGTTTATGAATATAATGATTTAGCCCTGGACGAGCGACGTTATGCTCTACCCCTCGTGTTATCGATTAATGAAGAAGAAGTAGTTGGCGAATAAACGTTGAGAAGGAAAGGTGCGAACGAATAAGCTCCTACGATCGGTGGTAACGAACGGCCATCACGAACGAATCCAACGGCATCGCTTTAC